>NW_019392683.1:2282301-2526309 GCF_000648675.2 Cimex lectularius
TCTGAATGGATAAACCAAGGTCTGCCCCAGGACTGTTAACTCCCGACTCAATTCTGCACATGTCTATATATATACAAATACAGATTTGAGCTAATATAAATTGAAAATACAAATCATTATATAATAGTGTCATTATTATACTAATATATTATGGATATTTATTATATTCATTATATATATANATATTATATACATTATTATTTTAATTTAAAAGGTTTGTTTCTATTTCACTGAAGATGTTTAGAGACTTTTTTTACTGAGTTATTTTTTCAAATTGGAACAAATAAACAGACTTTTAGTCTGGTGAGCAATTGTGGAACTTGGTACTCAACCTTACCAACACTGGTTTCCCTTCTAAAAAGGCTCTTCGTTCATACTGGAACAGCGCTGTAATTAAGGAAACTTATTAATTCCTTAATTATATTCTCGACCAGTATATCTTTCATTTTGAGATTCATCCCGTTGATATCCATAGACGAGGAAAATGGTATGTTGCATTATTGCACTTATTTGTTTGAAATTTCATGTTTTATGCAATGGGGGTTATGGTTCCACGTGTTTTTCTGCCCTGTCCGGCTGCACTTAGAAATTTGAACCGTGGATTAAAAAGTTAATAAACCTCAAAATTTAAACACAAATTGAAGTTTTAAAATACCCTAAGCTTATTGTATTTTATTTACATAGCTATAGTATGTTTATGGTTTACTTAGCCTCTGGATTTTAGTTTTGTCCAAAGGTAAAATGAGCATGAGCTTTAAGTTTTCATTTTGACGATTTTTTTTTAAATATTTTTAGAGTACTGCATTCAAAGATGCTGAAAAGCCAGCAATCGAAGCACCTTCCATTCACAGGATTCGTGTTACCTTGACTTCAAAGAACATGAAATCATTGGAAAAAGGTGAGATGATTGCTATGCATGATTTTTTTAAAAGTAATAATATGAAGTTTACATGAACAAAATAAATTATGGATCATCTCACAAACCCAGCAGGAAAATTTTAAATTGATTGCCGCCATCATAATTTCATTAACGAGAAACAAGCTTTCTAAGAAAATTGGTTATATTACGCTGTATGCCTGTTATTTAGTGACCGTTGTTAAGTAATTTGTTGAATTAGTGAGAAGCGGTAAAATCAAAAATTTCATCAATCAGTCATGACTGTAAAACAACAAAAACTAATCTACAGCATTGGACAACACCATTTTGAAAAACAACACAAGTTATTTTGCCAAAATACAAATACTAAACACTGAAAAAAATGCGACTTTCTAAAAATCATATCGTACAGAGACATGCACATAGAACAGATACATGCAGACTACTCATAAAATAATACTGTGTTTCCATTGCAGAAAAATCACTAAACACTCGCGAAACATTGCCTCGGGTTGACCATTTCCACGAGACAGAACAAGAGCCATCAGTTAGCGCAAGAAAAGCATTCCGTTCATATCTACACCTACTACATCAGCATTTGCTATTGTGATACTTTATGTTAAGAATAAAAAGAAAAACAAATGAAGAAATCATCACATTTCCCTTATTATGACAACTTTCTTCTTAAGCATGCCACGAAAATTGATAGCTCTGATAAGTCGAATGCAGTCCTGGTTCATTCAGAAGCTTGAGATGCGTGTATTTACGTGGAAACAGACAAAGTGAAGCGCACATGCACGCTAAAAAACCGACAGCCAATCGGTTCTCCCCGAAACATCCTCATACCAAAAGTTTCAGAGTCCCAGCAGGTATATACAACATGAGACAAGTTGCGCGAGTGATTTTTGCTTAATGGAAACTAAGCTTTAAACAAATAAACTATTAAACTTTATTATTATGTCTTTTTCCTTCGTTATCATCCATGATAATTCATTCTTTCACATTTTTACTGGCAACTGGCTTAATTTTTCAAGTTTTAAAAGGTGAAATATAATTAATTAAAACATATTTCTTCTTGAGGTCTGTGTAGTAATAATCTTACAGCTCAGGTCTTATCCATCTTGGTCTGTCAGAGGTGTTTGGCCTTTCACCACCTTCAGTCGTTCAGAGTTCTAGGTTCAAACCCCAGCATGTGCCATTGTTTTTTAATAGTAAAGTGGTTTGAACCCTTGTCCCCGACACCCAACGAGTAGTTAGGTGTTAATCCCTTCTGTAGTCAGGGATTACTTTTTTAACTTCAAAGCTACAGGTTTATGAACATCATACATCATGTTTCACAAATTATTATTCGGAGGTCGTGAGATGCGGTCTGGTGGGACGTAGGTTTTAGAAAAACATTTTCTTTATCGTGCCAATGTTTCGATCTTTATTGAGATCATCTTCAGGGCTCAAAGTGTTTGTTTTCTGCGAATTGTGCCATTCTTGTGTGTCGTGTTCAGAGTGGCACTGAAGATGATCTCAATAAAGATCGAAATGTTGGCACGATAAAGAAAATGTTTTTCTAAAACCTACATCACACCACACCGCATCTCACGATCTCCGAATAATCATTGACTAACGGTCACTTAAACACCACATTGAAATTGAACAATTTTCTTTTTTCTTCCAGTCTGTTCCGACTTGATCCAAGGTTCACAGAGGGAGAAGTTGCGTGTGAAGGGGCCGATTCGTATGCCGACTAAAATCCTTCGTATCACAACCCGTAAAACACCTTGCGGTGAAGGATCAAAGACGTGGGACAGATTTCAGATGAGGGTCCACAAGCGTGTCATTGATCTTCATTCTCCTTCAGAGGTGGTGAAGCAGATCACATCAATCTCACTTGAGCCTGGTGTTGAGGTTGAAGTGACCATCGCTGATAATTAAATGGTTTTCTTTTTTAATTTATAATAAAAAAAAAAGAAGAAAAAACATTAAATTTTAATTGTTTTGCTTGTTTAAAATCCTCAACCTTTTCCTTCCATGATTATCACATTCAGTGTGTCCTATGTTAAAATCCAATGGGCTGGTGGTATACTCAGGTTGGGTTTTCTTAATTTTTTTGTTAAGTTTTCTTAATTAACCGGCTTTTGCCAGTTCAATTCTCTGATTAATTCATGTCGGGATTGACATGACATGCCTGGCAGCAAAATATCACTTTTTACATTTTTACAGTTCTGTACATAGCCAGATCAACAAGGCTACAAAATGTTTGTCAGAACGATCATACACAGAGGTAACAATGATTAGAAGAGTATGCCTCTTTACAACATACATACTGCACGCAACCAGCATTGACTCCATTGTTGCCTAATTCATCATTAAGCTTAAAGCTTTTTAACCCAGAATTTTTAACGGCTGTGTGTGTATTTCAGGCTTGCTTTTCCTCTGCCAGGAGTAGTATTCTCATCCGATAGTGCATAATGTTTCTGCCACTTGGAGTCTATCCATATGCCTCCAGAGATCGCAGTGTGCAATTAGTAGTGAAGCTAACTAAACCTTAGTGAATCCCAGCTCATTTCTCTGCTCGATTCTTTTGGTGAACAATGGTTTGTACTGTATGTTCACTTTTTATCTTATTTTTTCTCTCCCTTTTACATGTTTATTTACACAATATTTGTGTTTTTACCTAGTTAAGTGTTACATTCTAATTTTTTTGTATTTTTTTCTCTGTCTTGCTTTCTGTATCTTTATACTTGAAAATCCTCAAATGCGTTGAGGGAGGGGGGTTACAGAAAGAGAAGAATATATTATTGTTAGATCAACCTCTGGCTGATGGAATAATTCCAAGCTGTATTTTTTATATAGAATTACTATTATTCTAGACCTAACATATCTTAGATCGAGCAGTTCTGCCATTAGTTTTTCGATGGCCTTTGATGAACTTTTGTTTAAGTATAAAACATTTGACCACAAATTTTTTGCACATAGAGCAAGTTTCGTCCAAGGTTGGTAGTTCGAATGCAATTATTCACATCTCAATTTAAACGTTCTCTGTGTTGACTAAATTGTCATTTATCTTTTTCTGTGGTGATAATTTCTTCATTTGAATATGTTCCTTTTTAACTTCTTTATACATGTTGTGACTAATTCCCTTTATCTTGTTTTGTATTGTAAAAAAAAGTGATGGCCTAACTAGACAGCTTGTGAGCTGTCTGGCCATGTCAATGTCAAGAAGTTGCTTAGAGAAGTCTCCAGTTACATGTTCTCCTGTGAGAAATTAAAATCAGATCTAAGACCTGAAGAGTTTCAATGCTCAAGGTGTGCACCACCTTGTTCTATCATCAGAGCTTTGAACTTTTGTTTTGTGTGAATCTTGCATTGTAAACACCTTGCAAACTTATTTCACGTGCTGTTCCAGCATGAATATGTAAAGGGGATTGGTGTTTGTTTCCAAGGAAAACATTTGGCGTCAACTGGGGTGAGAACATTTTTCTAATAAAAATCCTTTTCCTCTTTCTATGCTGAAAAATCTAGATCTTCACACACGGATAAATTAGGAAAGCTCTGCATACATCAAAGTAGAAGGAATAAAGACAATAAATGTGGATTAAGAAAATATAATTGTACTCCTTATATTTTTGTTTTAATTATAATCTGTGATAGTGGCAATTAATTAAAATTTAAAAAAAATCTTGTCATAAACTTATGACCAATCGAATTAATTTATAGTTAATCAATTTAAATATAAATTTATGTACATCGAAGAAAACCAATGAGAATTGTTATCATCGGTTACGACTCGGCCTGAGATTCGTTAGGCGAGATGATCGGAATGGCAAGCTTGACTCGACGGGAAAGTTGCGTAGGGCGTGCCATTTGTGTCTGAGTGTTGTAGAATGTTATTCCACCGCCTTGGTACACTTCCGTTGGTCCAGGCTGAAAAGGGTAAGCAACAAATAAGTAAGGCCTTTAAAATATTAGATAATACAATGGATTGATAATTTTTGTAAGATTAGGCAATGTAAATTGTATGCAGATAAATAGGTATAAATAGATTCCATATCAATAAGCTAGTTTGAGACTGTTCCTAATAACAAACTATGAATACATATTAGACCAGAATAAAATATTTTTTACAAAATAAAGAGCATAAGCATATTTGGACATGTGTGTTATTTGTAATCATTATGCAGAACAGCAATTTGTACAATTTTCATTTGTATGCCATTTACTTTCAGTTTTCACAATTACACTTCTTACTTTATATTCCAAATTGAATTACTAAATTTTATATTAGTAAAATAAAAATACTACTTGCTTACTTGTACTGCCATCGTGGGTGAAGGCAGGTATTGCGGAGAAACATAAAGAGGAGGAGGTGGAAATCCAGGCTGGGCAGGTGGCGGATGAGGAGGAGGTGGGAGGAAAGCCACTACCTGCATCCCAGGATAGTTCTGAGGCATCCCTCCTGGAGCTGGAGCATCAACGCACCCACCTAGAAAATAAAACCATTTAGACAGTAATGTAAAAATAATTTTTCGTTTTACTTTTTCTGTTTTAACAACATAAAGTACATCATTTATAATAAAATAATATACCATGTTGCTGTTGAGGATAGAACGTTGGAGGAGGGATCTGTTGCTGAGGTTGCTGTGGCATAAATTGCTGCTGCACCACAGGTTGTTGAGATGGTTGCTGTTGAGGTTGTTGTTGTTGCTGAGGTTGTGGTTGCTGTTGCGGCTGCTGCTGCGGCTGTTGTTGAGGATGTGGATTAGACTGGGGTAGAGACCTTTGGCGCTGTGCTGAATACCTCTTGGACCGGCTTTCCTGTTGTTGATTTTGCTGTTGCTGCAATTGCACTTGAGTTTGAGGTAGTTGTTGCACGTGTGAATGTTGGGGTGGGTGATGCTGAGCTTGTTTGCTCTTTGAAACCTCGTGCTTGTGGGAAGGCTGAGGAACACTTTTAGAACCTTTCTCCACAGGTAGTTCGTTATTAGTGCTTCCTACAAAATAACGAAAATTAATTTTACCACTTGTATGTTATAATATGTTATGTTGAGAGAACAAAACTTACTTGCAATAACATTCTTATCGATGTTAATAACTGCCTCAGAGAAATGCTGCGCTAGAGCTGCAATATCTTCCTCATCATTTCTTCTCGGCTTTGACTGCGTATTTGAATTCATAGCACGTCCTGTACCAGGTCTAAACCTACCCCGACCACCACGACCCCGCGTAGAGCCGCCACGCCCACCACGATAAGCAAACTGCTTTTCTCCAGGGCTTTCTTTTAATTGCTGTTTCGTTTCTAAATTGGTTACAGGTGTGGAATCTTTGAATTCTGTAACTTTATTACTGAAGAGATAAAGAATAATGAAAAAATACATCTTGAAAAATATGAGGAATAGTTTTTAAAAAAATTAAATTTACCTAATTTGCACTTTTTTCTGTGCTTTTACTTCAGCTGGTTTTGCATTCTCTACTTCCTTTGATGGCAACTCAGGAAAATCTTCATCCTTTTTCACAAAGTTCTTATTTATTCTTCTCCCCCTAAAGCCCGTACTTGTCTTAATATAAGCTCCTTCATCTTCCCAAGACCGCTGGTACTTGTTTGGACCCTTTCTGTGGAGGCATTTATAATTTTTGTTAAAATTGCTAGAATAATTAAAACATTAAAATTTTTAGTCTTATTAATATAATTACCCATATCGACGTCTTCGCCTTGCTTTAGGTGGACCTTCTTCCCTACGAATATCATAACCGTAAGCATCGATAAGCTCTTGTGTGCTTTTAGGCCCTTGCTCATCATCGTCATAAAGGTCATGCCGCCATAAATCCACATCTTCCCAGACTTTGCCCTTCTTGGGCTTCTTATCGTTCGCAGCTGAGGCTTCATCCTCGTCGACGTCTGCTGTTCTATCGTCATGTTCGTAAAACATCCCCTTTTTTGGTATGTACTGTGGATTCCGTTTATCTTCATCGTCATCCAATTTCTTTGTTTCTTCTTTTTCTTCTTCTCCGTCGCCATCCTCTCGTTCCTCAGGAACTGCGGAAGAAGAAGAGGAAACGTCATCCTCTTCATGAACTTCCTCATCAATGTCGACATCACCATCAACATCTTCACCATCAATATCTTCATCAACATCTACTTCATCACATTCATCAAGAACAACCGTTTCATTTTTGTCCTCAGCTTCAACCTCTTTCTCAACTTCAGGTTCTAATACTTTTTCTTCTATGTCTTCCTTTTTTTCAACCTGTGCTATTTCAACCTTTTCCACAACGGCTGGTGTCTGAAAAACAAATTCCACACTTCATTTTTCACAAATTACTTTTTTCTATATAGTTCAATAAAATAAAAGAACAAACAGTAATTACATATATTAATCACTAAAATGGTTTTACTGCAACAAAAGCATCTTAAGAAATAAATTACATATTTTTTAAATTGGACAAGTGAGAACGTTCAAATCAGATGACAAACAAGTAAGAATAGTTAAGGACTTCAAAATAACATTTAAAAAATGTACAACAATCAACTTCTGGCAGCTTACACATAAAACAATACGTAATTTGTTGGGTGTAAATTTGGAATTTTTTTTAATCCATGTGAAATCTATTAATTGGTTGCATCGATCAATTAACTGAAATAGATAAAAAACAATAGTTTATATAAAATCTTAGATACAACATTTTTATTCATGCGTTTGTGTGTATGTATGGCTGCATCTGCATGTGAGCTTTAAACTGATTCTGATAAATTTTGAAAGTAAAATGTAGCAGGTGTCGGCTTATTAACAATTGTATTACATTTAATATAATAAGTTTTAACAATGCAACTTTTATGTATTTAATTACACCCATGAGACAAGTTAAGTTTAATTAATCAATGGACTATCTTAAAATCTGAGAAAACAATAACAAATTATTACTCAAATTATTACTGGAAATGAAGGTGAAACAAAGCACAAAACCAACCATAATTAATTTCCAAATGTTATTAGAATGAAAAAATTATAAATTTTGACATGCTACTTGACAGGACACAACAGATTCAATATAAAACCAATGTAAAAGAACAATGTATATGTAGATTCCGCATAGAACAATCTATGAACCAGACTCTTCTGCAGATGAGGAATGGTTAGGGATGCATCCATCTGTATAACAGGAGCAATGAGAACATGACCCAAAACCTCTTTTTCCAAAATCCCATAATACAAAATATATACACTCCCTAAGAACCCAACACCCAAAAAATATCCAAGTCACTTTCAAGTGGATCCCAGGTCATTACGACATTCCAGGCAATGTAAAGGCAATCAATTGGCCAAAAAAGCTATAAAAGGTGGTACCCCATTTAACAAAACTATGCTGCAAGATTACAAAAACCATATAAAAATAAGAATTTGGTCTCTGGAAAAATTACTGGTCAGGCATAAGCAATAAATTATCAGAGATAAAAAAGGATGTGAAATCCTGGAAAAGCTCCATACGAGAATGCCGAAAAGAAGAAATAGCTCTCACTAGACTTTGTATTGGCCACACGAGATTGGCCCATGGACATTTAATGTGATATAGGTCTTCCTCAGAGTGCCACAAATGCAAAATTAGATTAACAATCCAACATATTATCTGCGAATGTAACTTATTTTCAGCCTAAGGGACCAAACTTGGTATACCTACAAACATTAAAATTGCGCTTGAAGACAATGCAGACTCCACTTCAAAAATCATACATTTCTTGAAAAACACAAAACTTTACAAAAAAAATAAAATAAAAATAATAAATAAATAAAAAACCAAACTATAATGTAGCTTCACTGTCGTTCTCATTTAAATTCCTAACAAAACAAAAACATTTTAAATTCACCAATTGATTTGCATCAACAGATGGGAATTGTCCGCTGGTCAGGGGTTCGGCAGTGCTTGCCTGGCAGTGGGACACAGGGGAATCCCAGGGCAAGATGCCCCCAAGGGATATTTACTTTTCCATAGGCGACACTGTAAATGGTTTTTATCCATAATATCCAAAATATATTAAAAGTAAACAAAACGACTAGGAACCCCCGGGTCCTCTCTGTTTTGTGGCCTCGATTGATGGCCTCCCACTTTTCACTCAAAACTGTAGCAGGGCTTAAATAACCATTAGGATTGATAGCTGTCAAAAAACATGTCCAACAGCTGGTATGGAGAAGATACTGGAATTAATCTCCCTCCACAACATGATATTGAGGATGGCACAGAAAACTATATTAATATTATCAAAGAGAAATCTCTAATAGAAATAGGGGTTTTTTTTCACATCCTACATGTATTTGTAAAATATTTATAAATGTTTATAAATCCCAGGCCCTGAAGATGACCTCAATAAAGATCGAAACGTTGGCACGATAAAGAAAATGTTTTTCTAAAACCTACATCACACCAGACTGCATCTCACGATCTCCAAATAATCATTAACTAACGGTCACTAAACACCACATATAATAATTAATGGAAATAAAACTGAAATGGAGAGATAGCAAAATCTAACAAAAGACCATCCGATATTCATGGCCCCAAGAAACGACATGAGTTTAACCAAAATTTCCATATAAACTTAGGTATGAAAAAGGAAAGGTAAAGAGAAAAATACCTCCTTTAAGAATGACACCATCTACTGGCCCACAGACCGATCTACAATGCAAGAATGTACAGGGGCAGGAGTATTCAGTCTTGGGACCAAATACTCAGAACCCAGGGACAATACACCAATATCTTCCAAATTCAGGTCCATGCAATTAAAAGATGTACCCAATTCAATCTGAATAAAGGGTACAAAAATGAGAATTAGCGTCAGATGTTTTTGTTGTGTTTTAATTAATGTCAGATAGCCAAGCAGCCATCAAAGTGCTAAGTTCAAAGACCATTAGCTCAAAGATGGTACTGAATTGCAAAACCAAACTAAACAAATTATGTATACAAAAGAAAGATAGCCTCCGCTGGGTCCTAGAACATGTGGGAGTAGAAGGCAACGATGAGAAAGCAGATGCCCTTGTAAGAAGAGGGGCTGTATACACTGATAGGAATGCACACTATCAATGACCACCCCAGGCAGAAGGAAACTGAGGGAACAATGGAACTCACTCATTGGGCACAAACATTTCAAGAACCTCCTAACAAACTTTGGAAGGAAATAGGTAACAGAATGTATTGCAGGAAGCAGGAAAAAAGTGTGAATCTAACAGGACACTCCAAACTAAATAGACATCTGAAGAAGATTGGCATAACCCAACAAAGTACGAGCAGATTCTGCAAGGCAGAGGAGTCACCAACAATCCTACTAACAAACTGGTGCTACATTTGCTCGCAGGAGGAAGTATTTTGGACATACTGCTTAACCGAAGAATATATTCAACAACTGAAACCAGACCTACTAATCAAGTTCCTTGATGAATTATGACACTTGATGCTTTAAGCACAGAACGGGGGATACAAGAGCTCTTAAATGGCACGGTAGTCAGCCCTCCTATAACACAGTGAGTGCGTACCGCATTATATGGAAACCGCGCTATAAGAAACTCGGATTTAATCGTACAAACCAGGCTAATTCGTAGCATGTTCTATGGAAACCGTCTACTGCATTGTATGGAAACTGCACTATAAGAAACTCGGAATTAGTACAAATCACATCATTCGTACCGCGTTATATGGAGACCAATAAATACAAAAGACAAGATAAATTATGTATTATTTTTATTGAATTGAAGAGTTCATATAAGGATTGATAAAAAAAAATGAAACAAAAACTAAACTAAAAGACTGTTTTCCAACAAAAACAAGAAAGACTTTTGTAAAATTATTTATTTTTCAACACTCATCCTCGCTGTCAGATATGAGTCGCCTAACTCGTCTTCTTTTAATGGGCAAAATGTCTTCCTCACTTGGTTCTTCTTCACATTGGTTTTCGATCGTAGCTTTTTTTTCTAACTCCACTAAAACCTCTCTATAGGGAGCTAAGCAATTTCTTAACTCTCTTTTAAACTTTGCGCTGCGCACCGTTGAACGATCAGTTTGAATGAAATGAAGTTCTAATTCTTTAGCCAAATTTAGCCCTTTTTTCACATCTTGTAAATCGAGATTAGAAAGACTTGGTCACTAACAAAACGTATGTACTGTGAAAGATCTCTGAGATGACTGAAACCGATGTCGTAAACGGCTATGTTTATATAAACATATTGTTTATGTATCTCGGCTGTGCCTTTGCGTGGAAAATAAAACTTACATTAAAACCTCTTACAATATCTAGTTACTAGAGTCATTCATAGGCTGTGTGGAAGGGACTTATGGGATTCTGTTAAACGGAAACCGCGCTGTAAGAGTACCGTGTTATGGGAGGGCTGTCGCAATTTCAGCTCCGCGTTATATAGAAACCGCGTTCTGAGAGTACCACGTTATAGGAGGGTTGACTGTAATGCACTCCTTGACTAACATGATCAATCAAGCTTACACAGAATTATGTCTTTCCAATCAATTTACAACTTACGAATGCAAGGGCCTGAGTGGTTCACACTAGCAATTCTGGGTTCGAATCCTGGCATAACCTAGATTTTTAATTGATTTTAGTATGAAAAATATATTGTAAATTGGTTTGATCCCTCGTATGCGACACCCAATTAAATATGTAAAAATTGAACATTAAGCCCTCCTGTAAGACAGGAATTACTTTGGAATGGGATTTTGTCTGCGAGTCAGTTAACTCAAGCTGAAATGGTATCAGATCCATATTCACTTTGCTTGTTGAATTACTCAAATGCTTTTCGGCATTGCGCCATCTTCTGTGAGGAACTCTTGAGAATCTTCAGGTAAAATTCCTTACAGCAAATGGCCCAATTCCGGTTCATCATAAGCAGCACTTTCCTTACTGCGGCCAAAAAATCCATTTTTTTTGTAACTTCAAAAAAACAAGATGCATTAATTATCTATTAAAGGACAAAAAAAAATTGTATATACTAATGGATTCTTTGACTTTGTACAGAAGACAAGTTACAATGTGATTCAAGGTCACGACAAAATGCAAACTTTTATTCTTGTGGGATTAATTAAAAACGTATTTGTGTTATTTTATATTCAAGATTTGGTCTTTGTTGTCGTTTTAATTAAATGTGTGGTGATTAGTTTCAATTAAATTTAATTATTCAAGTTTTAATTGAAGTTATTAGACAAGATTGAAACAAAAAGGTTGAAGAGACTTAATTCTGCTAAATTCATACTTTCATGAGCACATCAGAAACAGCATGTCGCTCATGTAAACAATGTTCAAATGTAAACAAATACTGAAAATGTTAAATCCTGTATTTTTTATACACGATTTATATACAATAAATAAAAACAAACCGATTACCTAAACAAACAAAAAAATGAATAAAAAGATCAGAAGGGCAGGTTTATATTTGATTCTAAATACCAAGTTTTGCGATACAAAGGGTCGTCACAATACGATAGACTTAGTATTTGAAAATAAACAATCCAAAGCACTCGAGTTTTGCGATTTGTCATAAAATCCCGTTTGAGCCGTGCTTCCTGAAGATAAAAAATAAAAAACAGAAATCTAGTATTTTCACACGTGATGTCATTTCATCTTAAAATGATTTTCTTCCTGAGAAATTTCTGTCCCGACACGTTGCTCGTTGGATTTCTTCAACTCACCACGTCCGGCCCTTTCTCTTCGGGAATCTCCTCGACCGGGAGGATTTCATTCTTCTTCTCTTCCACCTGGACGGCCTCCTCCTTCTTCTCCTCTTCCATAATAAGTCCCCGGCTTTATTTCGTATCCACAATTATCACTTCAAACGGATGTACAAAATTACCGTCCAAAATGGTTACCTCTCCAGACTTGCTTCTTAACTAAACTGAGGTTGCAATTCCTATCTCTAGAGTTCAACCCAAGCAAAGAAGGTATCTCTATGATGTCATTGCTTTTATGGATTAAACGCCTAACCCATCGCTGACCTTTAAACCATAAAAAATAAATAAAAAATCTCTACATAAAAAATAACTGTTTAATTAATAGCATTTTTCTTTTATACCAGAAAAAAGAAATAAATAAAACAATAATGATATTATCTGCAAAATTATCAAACACCAAAACTATAAACCCATTAAGCAACAAAAAAACGCAAAACAAACATAATTTTAAAAATGTAAATGCATAAGATAAAATACTAGTCAAAAATGCTTTTTTTCTTAATACAAACATTTGTTCAAATCGACGCCGTCCGGCAAAACTTGGTACTTCATCTCACGTCGTCTAAACCGTTGGCTCACAAATGCCAGGAGTCTCTGGAAATGTTATATTTCTTTGATTGTTATACATCACAACATTCTTGTTTTCATCTCTGTCCAAACTCAAAAGTTATATTAAATAAATAATGGAGTAAGTTTTTTTACTGGAAAAATCTATTTGATTAGATGATTTATAGCAATCTAAAATATTAATATTTTTTCATGCATGGTATTATTTTTATTAATATTATTAAATTTCTTGTTCAATACATGGATGACATTTTGGCAGTTTTTATTTATATAAATGTTTTTTTAAAGAAAAGTACATTATTTATTTGGTAAAGGTTAATAAGATAAAGTTATATTTATTTATTTGATAAATAGATTAATTACAAAAATTTTAAAAATACAAGATGTAACATAATATAATTTATAATAAAACTTTATATAAAAATAAAATAAACATTATAAATTAGATACATTAAACGCAATTTGGCACGTGCTTGAGGTAATTTGTGGCGATGATGGGTTATCTTGTCTTCAGCGACTTACACAGTGCAGTTACCTGTCTGTGACAGGTTCTCTTTTGGCCCTCTTGCTGGAGAAATACCGGTGCATCTCGGCAAAATGATGTTTGTTTTCTGGGCACCCGGACGGTAGTAACGGAGGTCTCAAGGGTAACAAAAAAGACAGCTAAGGGCAAGACATCCCAACCTTCAAACTTAATCTGGCCTTCTGATGCTAAAAATGCAATAAAAGCACACAACAAAAGTGGCAGTGTCGGTGGGCCAGATTGTCAGAGAAGCTCCCGTTTATCAAGAGCATGTTGAGAGGTGACCCTCGGAGAATAGGGTCATCCTCAGTGAAGAGGCAAGGTTGACAAACTTTGGGCCAAAGATGTGTATGTGTCCAGCATGTATTGGTTGCTTGATATGTCCCACATTGAAGGATGCTATTCCTAGGCTCCATATAGAGGATGTGTATGAAAGCCACCCAATTTGGAGCGAGTATCTGGGTCCTCATTCCAATTAGAGGAAATGGGGGTATTTACTAAATATAATACACTATCTCGTCTTGGTTTCTGTATCAAGATATTTTAAAATCTATTGATAATGCAGGACATCAACTTGAATTTTCACCAACTTATTCGCCTGACCTTAATCCTATTGAGCATCATTGGGTTCAAGCAAAGGCGTGCCGTAGAAAGCTTCAGTGTGATGTCGACATCCTTTTTTGCATAATAGTTTTTATGATGTCAATTTATAAGCCTACAGCTGTATCTTTCGGCAAGGTAGAAGCAAACCTGTTCTTCCAGGTGGTAGCAAAGTTATATGAAGCCAGTATTGAGACTTAATTTTTGCTTTTTCTAAAATTTTACCAAATCCAGGCTAAGCAGAAGATATCCTGGGGGCTAACTATTACACCTGGAAGACCTTTGGCTAGAACAAAACATCACCATCTATTTTCTTCTCACAGAATCAGCAGGTTTTTGTATCTTTCTCATTGTCTTTGAGGTGGTAATTGGCAATGATCAAGAGGTTTATGATTTTATAAATTTCTGCCTGCTGAGAGAAATTTTTAATTTTACTGTCTGAATTGTTATAAAAAATTTAGTTGCTTTTGTACATTTTTTATCTTTACATTATTACATACATTGCTACTTGCATACTCTTCATAGTTTGATGGGTGTAAATGCTACACCTTATTTTGCAAGTTTGTTGGCTACTTCATCTCATTCAATCCCATCCTGATAGCAAAATTTCAACCCTACTTTTTTGGGATGTGTCAGATTATATCAACTAGAAATGTGGATTTTGTTTTCCAGGGAGTTTGCTAGGAAATGATTCGGCTCGTTTAAATTATAAATTTATTTTATTTTCTATCCATAGACGTAACTTTTTTGTTTAAAAATTTGATTTTTATTATTGCAGGTATGTGAGAAATGCAGAGGATATTGAAAAAGTTGTGAAACACGCCAAGCTCGACATTTCTGAATTTCGACCATTGACTCAGACACTGTACTTTGCCAGCAAAGATTCTGAATATCGCATATTAGAGCTCAATGATTCGCTTTATGACACGCTTGTCGTTAAAGGGGAAAACCTCATATTCAAAGGCGACCATGATGAGAAAGCTGTTATTTGCACTTCAGAGGCCACTTACGACGTGAAAGCTGCTGAGACGTCAAACTCACTGCTACTAATCCCTGGATTGAAATTTAGCGATAATATGGAATGCAAAGGTGAAAGAGATATAGAAGAAAAGCGCATTGTAAATATATTTAATGAGTACCTAGAGGTCAAGAAGTGCAAACCAAGGGTTCATAAGTAAGTCTATTGCACAAATTTTTAACCCATTAAGGAAGAGCATATCACGCTGATTGTTCTGGGTTAAGTGTCAAAAATTTAAGTTTTGTCTTTTTTTAGACTAAAACATCTTCTTGAGGCAAATCCTTTCACTGGGTTGGAGGAAGAGACGTCATTACGCTCATCTTACTCGACCAAAGAATTGCTCGATTGTGTTCAAGCGAGCGAGGCTGAACTGTACGAAGCGCTTAGAGAATTAGATGCCTTCCAACTTGGAGGTAAATGGCGCATACTCGGAGTTGAATATCATTTTAGGACGCTCAGCTATCTTCTTAATTTAATCGATGAAAACTCATGGAGTACAGATATGATCCCTATCGGACAGACAATTTCCATGCTCAAAGATCTTGTACCTAAGGTGATCCTAGATCACATTCTTCAGGCTTATCTTGTCCCTTCAGGAATGACTGATGATGAAGGTACATGCATGTTTTACTTTTTTTTTTTTTTTTAACTGGATTTTTTTAAACCTAGGTGATGAACTGTTTACACTGAAGCAAGACAAAACATGCTGCTTCATCGGTGAATACCTCCTCCGACCTGTTCAGAAATTTAATTCTGATGATTTTATGCAAGCATGGGCTGAATCTGTGCCTGAAGGGATGAATATCGATCTCAAACAGCTGGAGGGCATCGCTTTGTTCAGGTCTGATCAGCGTCCACCCGTATTTACATATTTCCCTGAGTCTGAACTTCCAGAAAATGAAGTCGAACGATTTGAACGACTATTTACAGAAAAGCCGAGCTGGAATTACAATGAAATCGAGCCATATGTCAGGTAATTTCCTTCAAAAAAATATTATTTAAAAAAAAATTGTATTATGCCTGTAAGAACATAAAAATTTTATATAAAATAACTTCTCTCTTTTAAGGAAACTAGCAACTGAAAAACAAACTGTGAATTCATTATTAACCAAGCATACTCGAGTGAGCAACATTAACGGTGTTAAAGTATACAGCTCTCGTTATAGAAAATGAAAATATCAAGTTTCTTTGTGTCAAATATTTATTGTATATTGTTGTACTATAAAATTATAATTAAATAAAATTATGTTGAGTTTAATGATTTATATTAACATTCATTTCTTCCCATCAATTTTGTAATAGTAAATTTGTCACAGACTATGGACCCTCAGCCCGTTTATGACAGTAGAAGTATCCAGATTGATTCTTACGTGAAGCTTCCCTACTAAGAGGAAACACTAACGGTTGTTTGTAATCCGTGAATTTTGGCTTCAAACTGTAGAATTCACTGAAAATAGAAATAAATTGTATAATAAACGATTGTAATAAATTTTGGTTTTAAATAACAACTTTG
Source organism: Cimex lectularius (assembly GCF_000648675.2). Classification (NCBI taxonomy): domain Eukaryota; kingdom Metazoa; phylum Arthropoda; class Insecta; order Hemiptera; family Cimicidae; genus Cimex; species Cimex lectularius. Next base: position 2,299,112 of record NW_019392683.1, read on the forward strand.
TGAATCCTCGTGTAAACGGAGAATCTTTTTCAAGTTTGAAGAAGTCGTAAGTCCTACAAGCGTCATAGGCATTGTCAGTGTTGTACCTCTGCCGGTGTTGTTGGGCTAGCTGCAATTATATTGATTCTTTCATTTCTTGATTTTTATTTACACTAATGTATGTAACAATATTTCTATTTAATATCAAATATGTTCAAAATAATTCCATAAAAATAAACTCATAAACAAATGAAACTATCCAAGTCCATATTCTTAGGAGATTGATGGCCACAGAACACAGTTCAGACTTTAAATTAAAATATTTAAAATAGTTCTAGCACAAGATTAACAATTGTAAATTAAATGCTGATAAAACATACCACATAAAAATGATCAACATAAGCTCGTCTTTCATAGTCTGTCCAGCTTGGAAGGAGTTCTTTAGGTGTAATTTTAGACTCTTTCTTGTGCAAGGGCACTTTTGTTATATTGTTTGATCCATCCAGCCTGTAAGACATCAGTGTAGCTAGCTGGAAGATGTTTATCTTTAAAATATTGCGTATAAAATTACCAATTGATTGAAACTTGTTTTTAATATTGATTACAATCTGTACCTTATTTACATTATGTAATAAGCTAGATTTACAATATTTACAAATCACTAATACTTATTTAGCACACCGTGAGTGCTCTCATTTATCTAGAGAGATTGGGCAACTCGATTAAGGAATGTTGAAAATGTTCTTTTGCAAGAGAGTATTTTGGGCATTTGCTTAATTTAGCATAACATTTGTGTGACAGAAGTCTGTAGAGTAGTCCAAAACATTTAATTCCTGTTGTTTTAATCGTGTGTGTTGGTTCCAGGTTAGTCTTGAGTCTACATAGAACTCAAGTTAGAGGACAGTCTGTTTTTGAGATGGGAGTATTATCGAGGAATACTTATAATACATATACTGTATGAGGGGTTTTGCTTCGAAGGGTAATGATATACGGGTGTTTTGGTTTACATTAATTGTAGTTAAACACCAGTGTTTGCTCCATTAAGCTATTTTGACCCTTGCCTGTACCTCCTCTGAAGACTTTGTAGGATTGAGATTACAGGATACACAGCTGTGTCGTCGGCAAAAATGGATGGTGATAAGCAGTGGATGTATGATTCAAATATTAATTTATCTATTAACAATGGAATTGCACAAATCTTTTATATCATTGTTTCAAAACCTTTTAATTTCTGCACCTTGTCTGTCTAATCTCACTGCAGTGAGCTTTGCAGTGGTCAGACACCTTTCAAAATTTATAAACAGACAAAATATTAACAGAATTACGAACAGACAAACCATTGCTATGTTAATTACAATGGTTTATCAGGTTTACGCATTCATCTTCCAGACCTCAATACAATTTGTTTAAATTCTATTGGTAACCATATAAATTTAACTTAATATTTTGATAAACTTTGTAAATGTAAACTGCTTTACATGATCATGTTTCTCATCCATCTTCATAAAGTGTTCCAAATATTTGACTTGGAATTGGTCTTTACAATAGGGAAACCCCTCGCAAACCTTGAACCTCCTTATTTCAGGGATAGAGATGAATGCATCCCTCCTCACACGATAATTAGTCGTACTCGGGAAAGGTACATCTAGCTCGCTCATCTTGGGAATTTTGATTTATTAACTTGACTCTAAATAAAAAAAGTTTACATTAAAATTAAGATCACCATGGAAATAACTGTAAAACAATTTTAAAACAAGGCTGATTGCCAATGATTCTTTTTATTTCCAAACAGTGACAATGTTTAGGATATAAAAAAAAAAAAATACAATTTCAGCTGTTAATTAGGTAATTTATTTAATTAACTGATATACATGCTAGAATTGTAATAAATAAAAAATGAGGTATTTGATTTTATGATTTTATATGAAGAACACATTTGTCAAAAGATTTTTATTATTTAAAGGATTTCGTTATCCAAGAGGTGAACATTAGAAAGAGAAAAGGAAAAAACTCCACAAAGATATTTGAACGATAAACAAATATTTTCAAAAAATTTGACAAGTTATATTCCTCCTTGGCCTTGTGATGATCCGTCTTTTTAAGGTTCAACCTTAAGCAGCTCCACATCGAAGATCAATGTCGAATCAGGAGGGATAGTGCAACGGAGTTAAGGAAAATAAATTTTAAATTACAATAAAAACTCTAATAAAAAAAATTAATTATTAAATTAAAGCGTTCAAAAAGGATATATTCCGGGATGTCCTCGAGAGCCATAAGCGAAATCAGGAGAACAGATTAACTTGGCTCTTTGGCCCACACACATCTGTAAAAAAAATTGAAAATAATTTATGCAGATTCACTTTTTTTCTTCTTTTTTTCCAAGTAAAAACTTGATAAATTTTACCTGGGCAACTCCCTCATCCCAGCCTTTGATGACTTCATTCCTACCTAGGCGGAATTTGAAAGGCACACCTCGATCTCTGGAACTATCAAATTTTTGGCCATTCTCCAATGTCCCTGTAACAGTGAGATAATTTCCCAAAATGCCCAGTATGAGAGAGAGAAAAAATTATATATTTTCATGTATTAGACCTTTACTTGATTATGGAAAATAGTTAACCACATGAGCCAAATATAATGAAGACTCACTTCAACAGTACATAAGCCATCAACAAGAGTTAAATAATAATAAAAAAAAATATATATATATAAATAATAAATAAATAAACAAATAAAACATATTTTTAATTTAACCAATTCTGGATGGCGAGCATATCATGCTCTTGGTTCTCTTAATGAGGGAGCTTAAAATCACTCATCATTACCTCTATGCAAATACTGAGAGCATGATATTGATATGCAGAAAACAAAAAGCACCTGAAGCACAAATTGAATGGGTTAATACTCTGAAGCGTGGTGAATTTGATCACTTCCGATAAGCCCTGTCTCTATGGCAATCTCAAAAATTTCTTCTAGCATTGTATAAATTCAATTTTTTTTCATCTAAAATTTTCTAGCATTGTATAAATTCATTTTTTTTATCTAAAATTTTCTAGCATTGTATAAATTCATTTTTTATCTAAAATTTTCTAGCATTGTATAAATTCATTTTTTTTATCTAAAATTTTCTAGCATTGTATAAAATCATTTTTGATTTTTCACATCCTACATGTATTTGTAAAATTTAAACAATGTTTATAAATCCCAGGCCCTGAAAATGTCAATAAAGATCGAAACAGCACAATAATGAATATGTTTTTCTAAAACCTACGTCACACCAGACCGCATCTCACGATCTCCGAATAATCATAACTAATGGTCACTAAACACCACACAAAAAAACTAGTGTTCATCAAAAATAAAATTAGACCTGAAAACTTATTTTGTACTATCCGAGTAATATTATGTTCACTCAATGAGACAAACATGTCTCTAGCCTCATGAACAAATCATAGATCATCTCATATCAGAAAGTATGCTAGAAAGAAAAATCTATGCAACTCTGTTAATGATGGCAACAAACAGCAAGTTATGTTTGTAATGTGGAAACACATTATATTTAAACATTAAAATATTTCTATAATGTAAGAAAAATCAATCATGATTGAACAAACATTTATAAAACTTAATATACAATGATGGACAAATTTGAAGCACCACTCAATTTACTTAGTTCAAAATTAAACCCATTATCTTTCTTCACAGTTACATGTAATTAGGAGCAATCTTAAGTCAAAATAAACAGTAAATAATGCTTTGTTTATTTACTTATACATTCATTAATCCCTTTTGCACAAAAAGTAGCTTTACACCCTTCCATTATGCTAGGCCTAAAGATTGCTTTCAGTTGATCTTTTTCCTACGTTGATTTCAATTGATAATATTCTTGATCTTCAACATTTTTCAATGGTTCCAGTCAGGCATTTGAGTGAGTATGACTGTCATAACATTAATAGTGAAAGGATACAGCTAATGTGAAACTGCCAAGAGAGAGTGTAAATCACTCTACAGTAAGAAGTGTTCTTCAGTGCTTCAGAAAATTACAGCTTTACACTAGTAATCCATGACAGATCTACAGACTATAGATTCATCCGACATCAGGCTCTATGAAAATGCAGTATATCATGGGAAATGTGATAAAGAATTAGATAAGACAAGTCAAAAATATTTTAATTTCCTTCAGAACTGTAAGAAAAAGTTTAATAAAATTACCTCAGGCCTCGGCACCCAGCTCATGAACCTTTCGTTACACATCTCAGAAAATGGCCAGGCTTCCATTCAATTGGAATTGGACATTTCAAGTTCTCTTTAGAGTTGAGGTGAGAGTTGGTCTCATATCTTCAGTAGGGCATAATTTCATATGGCGACTCTCTAGAGAAAGGTGCGCCCCCATACTGTATGGATCCTCAGGTGGTATTCCACTGTGTCATTAATGTTCTGGAGTAGCATTTACTTGGTCATCGGGCAAGTACGATCTCTAACTTCAAATGTGTACTAGTCTAGTGTCATTTGCCACCCGCATCGTAAGAGATTCTTGTCAATACTGTATAATGCCAGGATAAGGCCAGGACTGGAATTAAGTACTTGGAGGGCCAGCTCGAAGCCCTTATTTGAACCCAACCGAGCACATCCAAGACCAACCTAAGCGACAAGTACGATGATGAAACCCAAAGTTTTACACTCTAGAAGAGTTGGAAACGGCTGTCCTTGATGAATGGGAGAAAAAACTTTCTGAGGTACATAAAATCGTTTAACGGACGTAATTCGTGCCATAAGTAGAAATACTCAGTATTAAAAGGGGCAAAAAAAAATTTTCTTACATTTTTGTTTTAGAATTTTCTGTTTTACTCAATAATTTCTTTTTTTAGATGAAATTTTTTTTTTATGTCTTATTTTTTTTTACAACCAAAGCTATTTTCGGTATGCAAAATATGAATAAACTAAATACATTAAAATTTAAGGGTGGTGATTTTGTCCATCAGTGTATAGTGAAACGGATAGCGTCGTTGGTTATGTCTCATGATAGGTCACATAGTTTAGCCATATGACTGCATTTATAGTTATAAACTTAACAAAACATCATGCAATAAAGAAAAACTAAATAAAACTCGGCATACAGAGAAACTAAATCTTATTTAAATACGTAAATAATGCTCACCTGTGTAGTGTACAACTACGGTTTGGCCGGTTTTGGGATAGGTCTGGCCTGGAACAAACCGTCAATAATGACATATTACCGGGTAAATAGCGATAAATATCAGACTAAATACCATCTCCGCCGATGATCGTGTTCACGGTGACTCCCATTTTTCAAAACCGGGTTTTTGTTGAGAAAAGAATGGAATATATCGAGAAACGACACAGGGTTCCGACTCGTCAACCGGTTCGACAAGGACACAACCAACACAATACAAAATGGACGACTTGATTGGGCTGCTTGAAAGCTTCGACTTTTAAGGAGAATCGATTTTTTAGAAATAATTTTATTATTTTAGAAATAAACTTGCCCTTAGTTAATTTATTTTTTGTCATTTATATACTCCAAATTTTAATAATCAAGCAGATACAATTGTCAAAAAAATTGAGTCGTAAGAACTTGAAATAGGCGGTATTTGTAACCACAAATCAAATCGGCCTAGGCTAGTAGTAATTTTCCCTCTCGATTCAAAAAATTTGTAGTTTGGTTGATTTGATCAAAAACAAAGCTAAAGGGTTTAAGGGAAAATTCTTTGGAAATGTCCACACAATTTTATATGTAAAATACGTATTTCGCATTCTGGGGCCTTTAAAAAATGCTTGTTAACTTCAACTTTTGTAATTTTTAATCTGAACCGTTACTACACCGAAGATGTAATAAACTGCTCAACAATGAACAGGAATTTTTGTAATTTATTCTTATTCTGTTAATTTTAATTAAATTAACCGATATATTCTTACAACTTGGTAAATGTTAATCTTCTTTTTTAATAACGGATTTTTTTTTTTTTTTCAGTATTGTGTTGACCTTCGTACGAGGCGGACGTGTGTGTCTCTAGCGAGAGGATTTAACAAGAAATAACAAGTGGAGAGAACTGAAATTTTGAATTCCTTATTCATTTTTTTTTTTATTTCACCGATTTTCGAAGAAGGAAATTAAAAAAAAAAAAATTGTGCTTTTCCTTTTTTGAAAATGGAGGAAGATAGTGGAGGAAAGATAACAGTCCCACCTGACATAAACATGGTTGAAGAGAAAAAACAGGTTGATTTTGAAATCCAACATTCTAAAATGGAAGAATACGAAAAAATGGAATTTAACGTCAAAGACCCCGGTCCATTTCAAGTTATTCTCGAAAGTAAAAATAGTGAAGGGAACGGAATTGCGAGATTACACCCGATGGCAATCGATAGAATTATCCATGAGAAATGTAAAGAAATTGGCAATAACGTAACATCGATCAAAAAAATGAGTAAAAACAGAATAAAAGTAGAATTTAACAACGCTATTTCGGCAAATAAATTTCTCGACGCTCGACCAATCAAAGAAAAAAACTTTAACACGTACATTCCAAGACATCTTTTGATGAGAAGGGGCATTATTAGAAATGTTTGTGTAGATATATCAGATTCAGAATTAAGAGATATTATTAAAGATCCATATGGTAAAGATTTGAAAATAATTGATTTAAAAAGGCTCAATAGAAAATCAAAAGACGAAAAAGGTAAAGACTGTTTGATTCCCACCCAATCAGTCTTAATTACTGTGCGCGGTCAATATTTGCCTAATTACATGATAATTCATTATGTTTGGTGTAATATCGATCCATATAATCAGAGAGTAATACAATGCAAAAAGTGTTTCAGATATGGCCACTTTGCAGACCAATGTAAAGGAGAGGTAAGGTGCGAAAAATGTGGGCAATCGCATGATTCCAGTAATTGCAACTCTACAGAAATAAGATGCATACATTGTAACTTAAAGCACAAAGCAAACGATTTTCAAAGCTGTCCACAATTTAAAAAAGAAAAAGAAATTAAACAACTGATGGGAGAACAAAATATATCGTATAACGAGGCAAAACAAAAGATTTCCGGAAACACGTTTGCAACGCAGTTAACAAAAACAGTGCCATGTCTAAAAAATTTTACGGAATTCCCCCCCATAGAAAAAAAGGATATGCCAGGCAGACAATATGCTTCCACAAGCTCGTACAAAAGGACCATGAAAAGGAGCAGATTTCTATCTCCACCTAGGCAAGAGATAACGAAACAGCAGATTGATCCACACAATTTTTACAGAGAGGCAACTCCAAAAAATGAAATTGGGGGATTAATTAAGAACAACCCTCACATAGATCAAAGAAAAAATCAAATTAACATAGATAATGATACAAAAGATACGATTTTTGAAGCAACATTCTCGTTAGTTAAAAAGCTACAATATGAAATTAAAAATAAAAGTACGAAAGAAACAATGGATGATAATGCGCTGAAAGAAGCAATACGTGACAGGATTAACAATTTAATGTACAGCTCGTGAATAGGTACATGCATGTACATATAAGTTACGTTGGGTGGATGATCTCGTCCATAAAACTGTAGTGTTTAAAATAATTACCGAGATGGACCCAATGAATATAATCCAATGGAATGCTCGATCTTTAGCTTCCAAAAAACTCATGTTTGAAATGTTTATGGAGGAAAATAATATTTCCATTGCTGCCATTTCAGAGACTTGGTTCAAACCAGGCAAATTCTATGGATTCAGGGGATACAATGTTTTTAGCGATGATAGACAGGATGGTAAAGCAGGTGCAGCTATTATTCTAAAGAACAATGTGCCATATCAGGAACTTCCTAATAAGGTGACTTTCGAGGGTCTCTTTAGCGTAGGAATACAAATTACAGATGGAAGAGGAAAAACAGTATCTATTGTATCTTTATACAATTCCCCTCTCAATAAATTAAATAAAGGCCATTGGAAACGATTTTTCGATAGCTGGCCGTCACCAGTTTTGATAATGGGGGATTTCAACTGTCACAGTTCCGCTGTAGGATGTAGTTATTCGGATAAGAAAGGGGAAAATCTTTTAGAAGCCGCACATGAGAGTAATCTTGTGTTCCTTAATGATGGAACACCAACATTAATGCATTACGTGAATCAACATTCGCAATCGGCCATAGATATTACATTTAGTTCGGCCAGCACCGCCACACAATTTTCCTGGAACATATACGAAGATCCAATGGGTTCTAATCATTTGCCAATAATAATAAAATCACAATACTACAGTACTAAGCCTACAAACTTTGTTACTAATCGACGCTGGAATACTAACAAAGCAGAATGGAATAAGTTTTGCACTAATATGGACAAGATATGCTGCCAAAAGGATATTACCAATTACGATTACGAACAGTTAATCAACGACATAGAAATCTCATGTGAATTGTCCATTCCAAAGATTTCTTACATTAAAAAGAGAAGAAACACTTGGTGGAACAAAAACTGCTTAAGAGCTAGAGATCTTAGAACACAAGCTTATTTAGAATACAAAAGAAAACCAGATAATGAAAACTTCTCTATTTACAAAAAGGCGAACAAAAAGCTACAAAAATGCGTACAAACGGCAAGACATGAATCATGGAAAGTCTTTTGTGAAAAACTCAATAAAACCGTACCAATCAAAGACATTTGGAGACAGATTAAAATTCTTAAAAATAGACCATCTGAGAATCTTAAACCAGTGGACTCAGGGGAATGGACAGGCCAGTTCTTGAAGAACCTAACCCCTGATTTAGTAATAAATGATATTAAAAAATGGCAATCACAGACAATAGGATGCATAAATGAAGATGAATATGAAATGATAAAAACATTTAACAACGATGAATTAGATGCAGCTATCAAAAAAACTGCTACCACCTGCCCAGGTGTTGACAAAATTGATTACCCGATTATCAAGAACTTACCGTTATCGGCTAAGAAACGGTTGCTCAAAATTTATAACGAAATACTTGAAAATGGTCAAATCCCAGAACAATGGAATACATGTACGGTAATACCGTTATTAAAACCAGGCAAACCACAGAATATGGAATCTTCTTATAGGGGCATAACTTTGTCATCATGTTTGATGAAAACATACGAAAGGATGTTAAAAAAACGCCTGGAATGGTGGATTGAGAAAAAAGATTTGTTACCAGATTCACAATTTGGGTTTCGCAAAGGACGGTCAACAATACTCAATGTGTGTTCGCTGGTAACAGATATCCAAATTGCATTTTCAGAGGGTAAATCCACATTAGCACTATTTCTTGACATAACGGGAGCTTACGATAATCTAGATATTAATTTATTAGGAAACCTGCTTAAAACAATTCAGTTGCCTAAAATAATAGTAAAAAATATAATGTCTCTTATAACGGATCGGTCGATATTTATCAAAATCAAAGACACACTAGTGGGACCTAGAACTGCAAAAAAAGGCTTACCGCAAGGAGGAATTTTGTCACCCATATTGTACGCTCTCTATGTAGCGGACATAGAGGGGATACTTCCAGAAGGGATTAAAATTTTGCAATACGCAGATGATATCGTCTTGTACACCATCAGTAGCTGCGTAGACGAATGTGTGCAGAAAATGCAAGAAATGATTGGAGTTCTGGATCAATGGATGATAAGTAAAGGATTGACTATATCTACACAAAAATCAAAGATATGCTGGTTTTCAAGGAAAAGAAATAATCCTTTTGACTCCAGTTTGCACATGGGAAACTATAATTTTGAGGTGAAAGAAGCAGTAACCTTTTTAGGTGTACATCTGAACAGAAAGCTGAATTGGAATTTGCATATTAAGAATATAATATGCAAATCAGAGAAATATATAAATATTTTGCGAATGGTATGCCATAATAACTGGGGATCGGATCCCGACACAGCGCTTATGTTTTACAAAACGACGATACGAGCTAATTTGGATTACGGCTGTATGTTTTATGGGAACGCAAGTCCATCATTGCTTAAGAAACTAGATATCATGCAAAATAGGTGTATTCGTTTGGCCATGGGGTTTTTACCATCAACCCCAGTCATCATCCTTCAGCAAGCATCAGGTCTCATGCCTTTATGCTTTCGACGTCAAATGTTAAGTGACCGACTGATGGTCAAAGTCATGGCTTTTCACCCCATGCTGTTTACTAATATTTGCTATTTAAATGTAAAAAACTTGACAAGTGCGTATTGGCAAAAAAAACCATCTCCNAAAAAAAAAATAACGGATTTACTTAAGAAAATAAACATGAAGATTACTCATTTTATAAAAAAACACCTATTCTCGTCTTTTTTCCATTTTAATCCAGTCGTATTTTCTTTAATCGTAGAAAGACATAAACTTGAAGTATAAGTTTGCAATATTATTAGTCAGTGAAGTCATCGGCAAGTGGATATCCAAAGACAGTTGACATTTTTCAGAGCATGGTCTCCCAGATTTTAGCTCGATTCCGAGAGACTGGAAGTGCCAATAGGAGGCCTGGTAGTGTATCTCAGTGCATTGTGACGCTAAGGGAGGACAGAAATACAAATCGTTTGTGGGAAGTTGGCCTCACATTATATGCTCCTTTGAGACGACCTGCAACAACAGCCCAACACTAGCAGCTCAGGAGAATATGGTGCAGTGAGCACCTAGGAGAGAACACCAATTGAAATGCTGTTATGTTTACTAATGAGTCGCATTTCTGTCTGTATAGTGATAGCAGGGGCTGAAGAGTCTACCGAGAACAGAGGATGCATACAATGCCCCAGTTCTTACTCCCTCACTGGGGGGGGGGGGGAGTTCTTGTTCACTGCAGTTTGGAGGAGGCAATCTGGGCCAGGATATACACTGCAGGACGAACTGGTTTCCATATTATCGAAGGCAACCTCAATGTACTAGTAGGCAACCCGCAGACTGTTATGTACTAGAAATTATCGAGGAATACATCCCTCACGTGTGGGATTTGCAGAGAAGACTTTTCAATCACCATCCACAGCCAGTTAGCCTGCATCAACTGAGTGCAGCATTGCAACATCTATGAAGTGAAATTCCTTAAAATATGTGACAACCTTATTAACAGTATGCTAAAAGGCGTACAAAGGTTTATACAAGATATTAATTGTTTTAAAAAAATTATTGTGTCCAATAAACAAAATTATGGAATTAAAACTTTTTATTTTATTTTATTTTTCAACATCTCTTAATTAAATTTTCCTTCAGTAAAAAGCATAATAATTTTTAATAAATTTTAATGGAATTTATAATTTAAAAAAAATAATAAAAATGCTAGAGAAAGAAAATACATACTACAAAATTGGCGATATCCCTACTCATTTTTGAGCAGTTTATATGACGAAAGCTCAACACGTTTTTAGTGTTTTCTTAATCCAAAGACCATTTATCTGATTAATCCTCACTCAAAAAATCAACTAATGTAAACAATAAAATGGACAAGAACATGTTTTGTAATAAAGTTAAATAACAAATAAAATAAATTTGTAAGATAGCAGCTTATAAACTTAAAATCCTATGGACTATACATGACTACTTTAATATTTTGGATTCCTATGAATGTATCTTAACTTTGGAAAAGAGAATTATTTACGTTGACCTCATCTTCAATAAATTAATAAACTTGTGAATAATCAAATTAAGACACCTTATTTACTTTCCAAATTAAACTTTAGTGTTCCCTAGATCTCATCCCAGAAACATAAAATATCCTTCATTTCCGCTCATAAAAATAATTATATAAAAGAAAGTCCTATATAAAGGTCAATGCACAGAGCTTATGCTTATCCACATCACTCGTACCAAGATAATATTAACGTTTTTAAAAATCAATTAATTTCCACACTCAGGATATAAATGTTTAGATCAATTCACTATTTTCATATCCATTTTATGTATGTCTCATTATCATTCTATAAACACATAGCTGTTTATTTAATAATTAAAATTATGTATTACTATATTATTACAGTAAAGTACATTTACTCTGACACTTTTTTCCAGATGTTGAGTGTCAGACAGAAAATTGCTTTGATTGTTTACATACTGATAGAAATTATTAGAAAATTATATTGTGGATATGTATATGTCAGTTCTCAAAATGTGAAACTTGGAAAAAATATACGACCCATTTGCATACAAGATAGATTTTTGCGTTCATTTTATATATATATATCTTTCATTCTGCACACAGTTGATTTTATCTTGACACAAAACACAAAATTGAGGTATATTTAATTATTCTAAAAATAAAAAAGAAGAGAAAACGTTCTAGATGGGTTCGAGAGTGTGTTTTGAAAAAAGCAGTGCCTACAGTCAATGTCTGAGCTCAGTATTGAGGATCCAGTTCAGTTTTCGAATTTTTGAGAAATGAAATCTGCTGATTTGTTTGTAAAATTAGTTCCCTTATAGGAAAACAAGATACCAAATTCAAAAAAAAGTTAGTGTAATTTTGCAATTTTTAGCATATAGTAGGTACGTACTACTATTATTAAAAATTGTAATTTTAAATTTATTATTCTTTAGATTTAAATTTTAGATTTAAACCACTTTTTATTGTCACTCATATTTATGCTAAACCTATTGCAGAAAAGTATACGAATGGCCAACTTTTGCGACAAGTGTCAAAAAAAAAAGATTGAACTTACAACAAGGTTTACATCTATTGATATAGAAGTGTTGATAACTAGTGGTTCAAATATATCTCTGACATAAATTCTTCACTGTTTACAATAGCCACGATTTCTGTCTGACATAAATATCATGCAATAACTGTTGGATGTAAACGTACCTTTATGCTAATTAGTATATTACTAATAATTATATTTTTCTGATGTTTTGTTTGTATTCTATGAATTATATGAACTGTGTATTTTTACGGCTATGTTTTATTTATTAATTCATACTTCTGATTATTTGTTATTTTATTATAATTATAATTCAGTTGTTTCTTTAATTAACTATTTATGTTTTGTAATGAATCTCTTTATTAGCTCTACTAAGTGAGTTTGTAACTATGTAACTATGAAATATATTCTATTAAATTTAAGAGAAATCTATATTGTTTTTGTGTACGTGTTGGGAAAACAATAACCAAACAAGCCAATTTGTGGACGGTTGTTAATTTATAGAATTTAAATTTGCTGCTGTTTAAATAAATATTTTTGTTTTATTTCTGGTATTCTATGTTGTTTTACCAATAATCGATGTTTGACTGCCAATTCGGCCCTGCCTCCTTTCCTTATCGGCTTCTGTTTGGATTATACAGAAAAAAATGGAAAGTCATAAAAAACAGGGAGGCTACACAATGTCTACTAATCCCTTTGTCGGACCGGACCCGTTGGTTTTTGATCCATTTTTGTCAATACGACCCTAATCTTTGAAAAGGCCAGTTAAAAGGAGGAAAATTCACTTTTCACTCCCGAAGAGGAGGAGGACGGAAATGGAGGACAGCCTGGAGGTAAACTAATTGAAAAAACAAGGGTGGCAGAAGCCCTCGTCTTGCCATTTTAGACTTATCATTCAGATAATTTAGCTTCTAATTGTACGATTTAAACGTCGGGAAAAACTTTAAATTATATTTTTTTTAAATTACAACTTTGAATGTTTTCATTTGTATAATTTAGTTTTAAAGAGGTACTTAATTAAACTTGATTTCAAAGGACACATACTTTCTCTGCATAAAGTTCCCTTTACGGCAATCAACAACCTACAAAACCGTTTACAGTGGCATCCATACATCCACATTCAATACATTAAGTTTTCCTACATGAACCACACTACCATTCACTTCTATAAAATATCACCCTTAACACATTCTTTGGACTCCACCTAGATAAAGAACTTACTTAGAATCAAAACAGAACCAGATTTCAATAAAGTGAAACATCCGATAACAGACTTCTTACGGGATACTAAATAAAGGACTATGACATTGTTGTGGGGTGGGCGCATGGGCTGTGAGTCATTGATTGAACGACCCTTGAGCAGCCTTGTTAGACGTCACATAGTCATATAGAACTGTGTACATTGATGCCCTGCAGGTTGCAAGCTAAGCTTGTAAGCTGACAAGGAGGTTTTCATTGATATCTGAATTAAACTGGAAAATCGGACACCAGAATCAGAAAATTTTATGTATTGCTCATTATGCATTGCTGTAGATACCAAAGTGATTACTTCACGTCTGGTTAGCAATGGTTTTCAGGTTCATCGTCCTCCTGGGCGAGTGGACCTGCATACAACACTTGTTTGTGCGAAATATTAGAAGGTTGATGGGCCTGAGCCCAGCATTTCGTTGCCAATCAAAGCAAGGTAGTGTTTGAACAAGCAATGGTAGAAGCCTCAGTGAAAGGCCGGCACACGCACTACATTTTTTCTGAGCATTGAGTGGTGGCAGAAAATGAGATGTCACATGTCACAACTTCTGTTGGACCATAGAGACTTTGACATGAGATACACCAATCTAATCTATAAGACACTCCCTGAGTGTGCCAACCCGAAAGGGTGGAGTGCATTGCATTTCGGTATAGTGACTGTGCAGCATTCGTTTGATAGTTTTTCAAGATTAGTGTGCATGCAGTATCCACTCCTGCAAGGTACCGAGCCACAAGATATGGATAGAATTATGTGGCAGAAAGGGTGGCTAGCTTAAGTAGGCGAGGAAGTGTACCTGACATTGTACTTTTTTCTTTTTTCTTTTTTCTTCCCCCGAGGGTTTGCAGCACCAGAGGTCATATCAACCCTCAGGGTTCTTGAGTTCCAATAAGATGGCTCCACAAGGTCCATCCTGGGGGTGCTAACCTGTCACTAGTAAAATCCGGCTTGAAATGGAGCTCGGTCGCTAGACTGTGCCTAGCTTCTACACGGGCTCAGGTGTGGAGCGATAAGAACAAGTAACAGTAGAGAAAGACTCTTAGTAGGGGACAGGCCAGATTAGTTTTTCATTTTTCTTAGTTACAGGTAGCATAAACGATATCTGAATCTTAAAACAACTTTTAATTATATTTACAATTATTGATTAATTGAAATGAAGGTTCTTCGAATTTGTTAACTTCTCCACCACCTCAACCAATCTTATTTTCTTTCTGATGCTTTTTTCATTTAATGATTTCAGTTTAAGTTCAAATTTTCATTCTGTTGACATGGCTCTGACCCGCCAAAGATTGACAAATTTTAAAAAATAGTAAATCCTCGCCACACATGCAGTATCTGTACATATACAAATACAGACTGCTTTATGTTATCAGATGATGAAAACTTTAGAGGACACCTCCCGAAAAAAGACAAAAGTGGAACTATGTCTGTTCCTTAGGTGTTACTGTATTTCCATTGTTCAAGACGTAGAAGAAACCAGCAGCAACAAATTCCATTAATGCTGTTTTGCATATCCCAGTGCCTTAGTCAGTCAGTCCAATTCTGACCACCTTTGATTATTTTCATATACTGAAACACCGTGTGTTGCCTTTCATGTTAGCGACTAGGGAGATTAGAGAGTGGAAAAAAAAAGGTAGAAGACTTTTCTTGGTCTATGAAAACATAGGTCTAGAAGTAACGAGGTAGAGATAGAAAACTTTTAACTTGACTTTTAAGCCTAGTACATACTTGTAGACTTGGTCAGGTGTCCATGCCCAGGGCTCAACCTCCGACCCTTTTTATAGGCTTAAAAGACTTTTGAAAATCTGACATTGTTTTATAAACCCAGTATACAGATTCAGTATTTTATCTCATGAAATGACTTATTCAAATGACTCATAAACTTCTAAGGGCTTTGTCATGATTCGAACCAGAACTGTTATCCCAAGTCTATTGTTACTAAAAATACAGTTAAAAATTATGAATTAAAAAGACTTAATGGGATTTAGTCACTGTCAGTTTTTCAAATGTCTGGATGATTAACCAAAGTAACTGTACAGTTTTATCTGGTCACAACCTTTTATATTTTTTGCTTGTTACATATTTTTATCACTTTTTTTAATTTCATGCACCACAGTAGCAAAGTGAATCTATGATTATTTCTAGTACATATTGTTCATGAAATTAAGAAAATTTCATATAGAATATTTAATATGCTTGTAAAATTTCATTTAGGATTTTTTTAAGTTTCTTACATTTCACTTTTGTTCTTCATAGTTTCTAACTTTCTGCGTTTAAACATTTATACTAGATTGTTTTTTTTTTATCTGTATGTTTTTATATGTCTGTTTTTTTTTTTTTTTTGTTTTTTAACGTTAAACATCTTTACAGGGTTTAATAGAACCGACAACATGCACACATATACTTGAGATTGAAAAAGAACATTTAATAGGAATAATAGATGATTTTGACACACCGGAAAATGTAAGTAGTTTCGATTTGTTTTAAACTTTATTGTCTTATTAATTTTTTATAAATACATTTTTTTGAATTACCAATTTAGTCACCCGAATGTTACACGTGCAACAATACCACCTCCATATGGCTTTGCCTCCACAAAGACTGCAAACGTTACTTCTGCTCAAAAAATACAAACCACCAGTTCAACCATTATAAAGCCGATGAACGACATTGTCTGCAACTTGATACTTCAAACCTTTCGTTTTATTGTCATGAATGCCAGGTAGTTATTTACATCACCGAGAGGTTGAGGCTTGTTGAAGTGAGGCGTGGAGGCTGGCCGCGTGGCGTTATCGGCCTTCCAAATCTTGGCAACACTTGCTACATGAATAGCGCGCTTCAGGCACTACTCAATTCTCCTCCTCTTGTATCGTACTTCATTTCGAGGAGCTTAGATTCTTCGCGGCCAGGTCGACGGAGAGAAGGCAGCCTCTCGACAGCATTCCAGCAACTAGTAATTTGCATGCTCTCAAGAAAGACTCCTCCGCCGAATTTGCTATTTATGATAAGGTCTGCCCATCCAATGTTCAGGGGTTTTCAACAGCATGATTCTCAGGAATTTCTTAGGTAAAATATCACCCCAATTACTGATTCTTTTTATATTTTAAAATTGAAAGTTGAAATTCATATAGATTATCTAATGTTGCATCAGATAGCAAATTAGACAATTAAAAATTCAAGAAGAAGGAATAAAGCATTATTTTTGCAGTTTCATTCTTCACTGAGTATTTAGAAACAAATAAAAAGTTTATTATTACTTTATTTATTTTTTATTTGTTTAATAGATGTTTCATGGATGGACTACATGAAGAAATGAAGAAAATTTCAATGGAAACAAACCATCAACAATGTAGTTGTGAGACTAACCAACAGCAGAAAAGTAAAATATATTTAAAAAATGTGTTTTATACGTATATACAAAATAAAAAATTAAAATTTTAGATGATGAAACTGAAGAATCGGATGATGCAGATGATTATTATGAATCGTGCGACTCTGATGTCTCTGAGAAATCATCTTTGTAAGTAATATTTTCAAGATTTTGTGATAACGACGTCTACAAGTTGATGAAACTGTAGTTTGATTGCTGCTGTAAATAAAAATCCCGACAGACAGAACAGAAACAAAGTAGCCAGGATGATCAGAGATGACCAAAGTACATAAGCTACTGCACTCTCAAAGACTCATTTATTTAAAAGGACAATTTTTTTTATTTATTTATTTTTATTGTTTTAATTTTCTGTTTAGATCATTTTCAAGGTCTGCTTCACCTCTAACAACACAAGAACCACCTAGTGACAAACACGGTACGTTTTTGTTTTTTTGGCTGCTGCTTTTTATTCAAAACTACACATTTTATATCTTAGTTGTTATAATTTTTTCACTGTGAACAACCTTCAGACTAATAAATGACTTGCTTTATTATAAAAATAAATTTAAAAATTCTTGCAGGCAAGTGTAAAAAAAACCAGTGCAAAAGTATAATAAGTGATATATTTGATGGCATAATATTGAGTTCTGTTCAGTGTTTAACATGCAACCGGGTAAGTACAGTAAAATAAGCCATGCATATGCTAAAAATCAATTAATATTATAACAATCAATAAATTAATTTATTCATTTAAGGTTTCAACAAGGGTAGAAACTTTTCAAGATTTATCTCTGCCGATTCCATCTAGAGACCACCTGAACCTTTTGCACCAAAGCTCAAATCAAGCCACTCAGAAATGTTCCCACTATGGGAACGAACAAGGTTGGTATTCATGGTTTATGGACTGGCTCAGTTCTTGGTTCTGGGGGCCGACTGTATCATTGCATGACTGCCTTTCTGCTTTCTTTTCCGCTGATGAACTCAAGGGTGACAACATGTACAGGTAATTTCCTCATAATTTCAATTTATATTGAAACGGTAAAAAGGAATGGATCATTTTTTTTTAGTTGCGAGAAGTGCCGGAAGCTGAGGAATGGCATAAAATTCTCTAAAATGGTGAAGACTCCTGAGATACTCTGTGTCCACTTGAAACGATTCCGCCACGATCATGTATTTTCATCGAAAATCGCCTCCCACATAAAATTTCCCATGGAAGGACTTGATCTCAAGCCATACATTGATGAAGGTAAGGCCCAGTTCAGATGTAGGTGATTGGTATGAGAGACCGGGCACTATCAATAAATGGCACATAATAAAATATAAAAAAATCTCATCCTTCTCATTATATTGTTTATTTCAGACAGTCAAGACTGCATTACAAGGTACAACCTCATCAGCGTGATTTGCCACCATGGAACTAGTGGTTCTGGAGGACATTACACCACTTATGCCTTAAATTCAAGTAATTATTGCCAATATTTTCTCTTCAAATTTGTTTCTATGATTAAATAATCATTTTTTTTTAAATTGTGATTCAGGTACAAACCAATGGTATCATTACGATGATATGCTGGTCACTAAGGTGAGCTGGGAGGTAGTAAATTCTTGCCAGGCTTACGTTCTTTTTTACAGGAGGGAAGCAGAGAGATTGAAAAAGTATAGAACTAAGTTTAAAACAATTGAAAATAACAATTCCGATATTGAAACAACCTGTGAGTTATATTTAAGAAATAAATTTTTCCTGATTTTATAATAATACCGATGTACTCGTTTTTTAGGTCACGTTGCCAATTTTGACGAAGATTGAAAGAAATGAGAGTAGGTATAATGTAAATATGTTTTAAATTGTAATTATATGATGTAAAGTGTTTCTTATTCTATATCATAAATTCTCTTTAGCATTTGCTTTAAACAAAAGTGTAAATATGCATGTTTTCCTTATTTTGTTTTACTTCAGAAATATTCATTTCAATGTTAGTAAATGACACAACATTTTTCCTCTATCACTTTTTTTATTGTTAAATTTTTATAATATAAATTGATTTCAAAGAATATAATGTGTTTTTTTGCATATTTTGTACAGTATTTATAAAGAGCTCGAAAAGAGAAAAAAAGGCTGTATGTCGAGGCTAAAAGTGTGACAAAACATAAACTTATCTGACCTGGTAGTATTGTGATTTATTTGTAAATCGTGTTTTTTAATTGCCAGGAAACAGTTATATTTTGGTATTAATACTTTATTACTGCTAAATTCAATGTCTAAATTATTACACAAAATAAATATTTTATTCGTTTGTATATCTTTGTTTTTCATCTCTTGTCTAGTGTATGATAATTTTTTAAAATGTTTTTATTTGTAGCCTATATATATTACAAGTTTGATCACAATGTGCGTTTTTCACATGGTTGCTAATACTAAGGCCAGTGCTGCACCCGGAGGACAGAGTGCAAGTGACAAGGAGGTGTTGAGGCCATTGTCAATTAATGTGCAAGTTCTTGGGATGGGAATGTGTACACAGAGGGCTTGGGCTGGATTGAGAGTTTGGTGTGAAAATTTGGAATCCAGAACGGTTGTTTGTTGAGGCCTTTGTGGATAGTGAGGTTAGTGACATAAGTAGCTTTGACAATTTGTCTGAGAGCTGATTGGAAGATTTGGATGCACTGGATCTTGTATGGCTTGACTGAACTCCACAGTTCCATCCTGTATGTACAAAGTGATTTCAGTAAAATATTGATGGTCGATGAATCTTGGTCCTAGAAGTCACAGTTGTCTAACTCTTCTATTAAGTTGTTTTTAAGTCTTGTGTGGGGATTCCATATGTCTGCTGGCTAAGTATAGTCCTAAATATCTGACTTGAATTCAAATAATAGGTATTTCTTTGTTGTTGATTTATAGCGGAGGGCAAGATTGTTTTCTCAATATGAATATAAACAGTACATTTTTCTTCATTCAGTCCTCCACTTTTTGCACGTCTTTGATAAACTCAAGCTGTTCTTGCATTATGGAGGTAGCTTTGATAAGATTTGAATTAGAAGAAAAAATAGCAGTATTAACTGTGTTGGTGGTGAAGGTATTGGATGTGTAGGTAGGTCAGCAGGATAGATGATATGATATACAGGATGGGACCAAGAATGCTCCCTTGTGGGACGATAGCTTGTATCAGTCTGATTTCTGAAAACTCGTTGCAGCATCTCACTCTGAAGTAGAACAGGCCAGTTAGGCTTTATTTCAGGATAAGATAATTAGGAGCAGGCAACCATCTCTAACCGCCCTAAAAAGTTGAGCAGTTCTACAATGAAATTTACAAAATACTTTTATACATTTACTTATTGAACAAAAAAGAAAAAACTAATCAGGTCCAGAAGGAAATTGATTCAGGGTGTTGGTCTGTTAGTAAGTGAACCGGCATTGGGCCCATATTCACTCAAATGTGTTTCCTTTTGGGGTCTGCGCCATCTTCATTGAGGAACAGGAATTAACCAGTTCCTTACTAGTTTTTGTTTTTTGCTCACTTGCAGTGTCCATGTCATATCCGTAGCTGCTTGTCCTCACTGATATCCCCATTGCACACTCAGCTGGGGCCTCCTATAGCCCCTAGGGTCCACCCACACAGCTTCGGCCTCACTCAACTTCGACAAGGGCACCCCCAAATCTGGCCACCAGTGCAAAAAATCCTCTTCTTTTCCACTTGGAACTTGATTTTGATGTCATATTATAGTAATGATCTTTGGCAAGAGATTTTAAAAAATTTATTCGATACAACTATCACCACTCAGCCAGAATTAATCCATGAAAGTGATCGGTTGTGTTTTAGTAAAGCTACCAACTCTTTGCGAAAATTGTTTAATCCTTTTACAACACAGATTGAGATAGAAAATTTAAGGTTTTTTTTTTTTTACTTGATTTGCTTGCAGTTAATAAGCCAAATGTCCTTGCAATAGTTCGTTCTAAGTAACTTTTGCACCAACCCAAATAGTCCCGCTAATTTTGCCCTTTCAATTATTATTTTCTTAAGAATAATGCCAAATTTCTTACGAGAAAACTGTATAATACATCAAAAATCATAAAAACTACAGTAGGCACGCCTTGATTTTTTTTTAACTTTATTGCACCAATGCACATTTTTAACGAGGGTACTTCCACTGCAAGACGTTACAGTGATGACGCCGTGTCAATACTTTAGAAAGAAAATAAGGAACCAAGACTCTTTAAAGAAATGAATCATTAGTTGGAAAAAAAACTGTATTTAAAAGAAAATTAAGCTGCTCTCATAGCAATATATTCCCGTACGAAATCGAGCGCAGGTGTTTCCTCTCCCCACTCTTGAATAACGACACAGGAACATCCAACAATCTTCCTTGGCTTGCCTGTCTTGTCAATTTTGCAAAGGCCCGTCCATTCCCCGAGTTTCTTGTTTGAGTCGACCTTCAAGAACGGGATCTGGTGCTCGGAGCAAAGGGCCTGCACAAGCTTCTTATACGTGGGCTCATCGCAGTTCTCAGCCAATACACACAACGCAGCTTGTCGCCTCAAGAAAAAAAAAAGTTATAAATTGAAAGTAAAACATTAAAATATAACAAGTGTTTTTTTGTTTTTTTAATTACTTGTCAAGGGCCTTAGCGGACTCGTGGAGCCCGTGTACCATGACGCCATGTTTCAGCGCAGTCTTTAAAACCTCCTGAAGGGCTGTGCTGATATCAGTAGTATCTGGAGCTGGGCTACCTCTAAAGCAAACATAAAAATAAAACATTAAAAGCTAGAGTCCTTTAAAAATGTTGAAATGTGTGGGTTTAATTTGAGTGTGGTGATTAGTGACTGTTAGTCGATGATTATTCAGAAATCATGAGATGCAGTTTGGTGTTAAATTTAAACAATGTTTATAAATCCCAGGCTCTAAAGATGATCTCAATAAAGAAAGAAACGTTGGCACGATAAAGAAAATGTTTTTCTGAAACCTACGTCACACCAGACCGCATCTCACGATTTCTGAATA
The DNA here is from genome assembly GCF_000648675.2 of Cimex lectularius. Lineage (NCBI taxonomy): Eukaryota > Metazoa > Arthropoda > Insecta > Hemiptera > Cimicidae > Cimex > Cimex lectularius. The sequence continues at coordinate 2,321,350 of NW_019392683.1, forward strand.
ATCGTTTTAAGTTGATTGTACTGTTCAATTTTTGGGTTCATAAGTTCATGTTTTGGGTCATAAGGATTATTTTGTTTACACCCATACTAGCTTTAATATTAATATAGGCAAAAACAAATTACGTATATACATAAGAAACTTAGAATATATCTTAAGCCAATTTTATTCTAGGATTAGAAATTATTCCAGCATGGAATGAAGGTTAGGAATGTTGATATTTTTGATACACAGTACATTACAATGATTTTTAGAACATATTCTATAAACTAATAATCAGTTAATTATACAAATGTTCAAACAATTATGACAAATAGTGCTAAAAATATAACTAATAATTGAACAAACTCACGGTTCTTCGACATCGGCCATGGTGCGATTTGTATTTCAAGCTGAAAAGTAAGACAAACCCTGTTAGAAACCTTAAATTTTCATTAACGTTATTAATTATATTTACATTAAACTTGTTCACTCTGTTATTATTTACAAAAAAAATGTTAATTTACCTGAACAAACGGAATAGACACGTGGTAAGTATCGGCGAACACAAGGAATCCTGAGGGTTAAGGCAAAATGGGGGAAGAACACCGTCCAAGCGGATAGGTAATTGAACCTCAATTTTGACTTGCCATGATCATAGTGATGTCATCATATGCCTATAAGTTTTCTATTACAATGGATAATTATTACAAAATTATTGAATAAATTTTGAAAAAAAGTATAAGCCTAAAAATGCAATACAATACAATTTTATTTTGTGTAATAAAGATAATTAATTTAAATTTTAAAAATTCCACTATAACTTTAGAACAATTAATTGGTCAAGCGGACCACGAAATTAGTGAATTTAATACTTTAGAACGCTTGTTTTTTTTCTTAAATCGTTATGAATAAATGCATTAAAATTGAATTTGTATAACTTCCTGGGATTAAATTATAAAATAATATGCAGTGGTACCTAGTTTTTTCTATTCTATTGTAAGGGACAATTAAGTTATCACAGTTTCTTCTCTTATATAAAGGTAATTTTTGGCTTTGATCTCTGGTTTTAGTAAAATGATCAAAATTAAGGTAAACTTACTTGATACATTCTAATTATGTCCTATTCTTGCCATGTTTCGCATGCATTCCATTACCTGGGTACTTCCAAGTGCTGCTCATTTCACTCCTTAGTGAATCCCAGCTCATTTCACTACTTGAATCTTATTATGGACCACTTATTAAATTTGCACGCATTGCATGACATTATAGATACTTGAAAATTAAATTTTTAAACTTTCTAACTCTTTTTAACAATTTGTATTTTATTTTTTTTTCCTTTTGTCTTGCTTATTTTATTTTATTTTTTTTTTACATGTTTATTTACACAATACTTGTATTTTACCTACTTAAGTGTTACATTAATACCAAGTTTTGTAAATTTGTCTTTATGACAGCCCCACTGATTATTCTTACAGCCTTTCTTTATAAGCTAAATATTTTGTACTTAACCCAGGCTAAAATAGAGTACCTTATTTTATTTTCACAAAACTCATAATAGGCAACTAGCATTTTTTGGGGGATTATATGATTGTTTAAACTCCTTAATAAATATAAACTTTGACATAAAATTTTGGTTGGCATATCACAGGGATTTTCCATATTAAGCATGGTTCAATAAAGACGCCTAGAAGAGTTTTACAGTGTCAGAGTTTTCAGGTACCATTTTTAGATCTTTGAGACCACAGACTTATTTTATTTTCATTTATTTATTTTTAAACCAAGATTTGAGTTGCACTCTTAAGAGTTTGTTATTGTCTGCTAGTAATACATCTTTTTGAGCAGTGTTGGTACCATCTGCAATAGCTCTGAAATATACCAGCAGAAAAATTGTATACAATTCATTTGTGCAAATAATGTGTATAATCGATCCAACAATGGATCCTTGCAGCACCCCAATATTTACATTACTATATTATGATGATATGGTGTATTTTAGAGCTTGCCACCTATCACTTAAATATCATTCAATTAACATTTTTTAAGAACAATCAGTGTGACCAGGGGTTCACTATTGAGGATTTTACATTAGGTTTGAATAACACCAAAAATAATATAGTTTCAGGAACAGTCTGTACAATATACAAATTTTATATGTATGCCCAGTTTAAAAAAAACCCAACCAGCTTTCATAGTAATTACTCGATAATCGACAATATTTATACCTTAACCAGCCTAGTAGAATTGGCGTCAAGGAAAAAAGAAACAAACTTTATTTTATTTTTTATTTATTTATTTATTTTTTAATCTCTCATCTGCAATGGATAGAGTGGACATATAGTTTTTCAACTTTACCAGATAGACAGCTCAATCAAAAATGGTAAAAGTAATTAAAGATCTACTTAATCGTTTGAAATATGTATGGGTGTGCAACCAAGCACCTTGCTTGGCCCGCTCTTATTTGCTCTGTTTAATTAGGAAGAGTTCTTGGAAGATGGAGGCATCATAGTGAATGGTCATAAAATAAATCTTCTCGCATGTCATCGATTTAGTGTTATGGCAGGGTCCATCAGAAATACTTATGTAAGTCAATTAAATTAGTAAATAAGAAAATTAATTAAATTACTCAAGAAATGATTAAAAAAGAAACATCTTGATTTAATGAAATAAAAAATCTTTTTGTTGAATGTAATTTAATGTTAACTTAAATGAATAAAATATTGATGAGTGGCCAAAATGGGTTACTTTACTACTTACTAAATTTATAACTAACAGAAACCTTTAGACAGAAATTTGAAATTAAAGCAATGAATTCTACCAGAATTTATAAAGAGTGAAATTGAAATCTGAAAAAAGTGAGATATCTGGTTAATTATTTTATTGGATTTTTAAAGCCATTTTTAGCCTAATTTTTAGATTTGCTCTACTTAAACAAGAGTTTTCTCAGAGATCCCAAGCAACATCTCTGTGCTCTATGTAGCATAGGAGCAATTGAGGAACTTAATTATTTTTTGAGGGTCTGCCCGATTCTAAGTGAATTGTGTGTTGCTTATTTAGAAAAAAATGAGATTTTCCAGAGATGACTGATAGAATATTTTAAAAAACTGGGCTCATCTTGTGAATTATTTATTGATTTATTTATACAGGTAAATATACCCACTTACAAGTGCTATAAGAGTTTAAACTATAATAAGTAATAATGAATGAATAATTGAAACATAAATAATAATATACATACAACAATAATTCAAAATAGCACATAGTCAACATAACAAACATAAATAAAATATTGTAAGTATTGTGTCATAATACACTTGTGTATACAAATATAAATAAGTGAGAAGGAAAGATAAAAAATTAATCAAGCAACGAAAATTTATAAACAAATTTAAAGGAACTGAGAAGGAATAATAAAAATTTAATTAAAAAACGAAACAACAGAAACATATAAACAGCAGGTATAAAGGAAATGAGAAGGAATGATAAAAATTTAATTAAAAAATGAAACAACAAAAATATATAAACAAATATAAAGGAAATGAGAAGGAATGATAAAAATGTAATTAAACAAGAGAAATGTATAAACAAATAAAAAGGAAATCACCTCTGGCAGACGGACCCTCCATGCTGTAAATTTACTTTAAATTATATATTAAGTAATGTTTATAACTTTTCTTTTTTTTTGCAAAAGTATATTATTATTATAAAAGAAATCACATGGAATGATAAAGAAATAAATGAAAACAACAGAAATATATAATCATGCTATGATCAATATTAAAAAAAAAAAGTTTAAATCAACTTACAAAACGGTTTTAAATGTAAAGGATAAAGGATGTCACAATGTAAAGGCATATTACTACTTGTTTCCATGAGTTGAGGAATTTGACCAAATTTTAAATAATTGGTATTATAATTAGATTTTGAAAAAAGTATTTTTTGTCTTGTATTACACGTGGAACATGGAAATTTAGCAAATTGATAAATTGCGCATAATTGACCATATTATTTAAGAGTTTGTAAGAAAATATCAGGTCATTATTTTGTCATCTTGTGTTTAGTGGTTGCAGTTCTGCCAATTCGATAATAAATTGGTAAGGTGTATCAAAGTATGTTCTAGTAATTTTAAACCAGATTGTACGAATAAATCATCATTGTACATTTTCTATTGAATTTCTTAGTATTTTCTAATGTGGTGACAAAACAACTGAACAATATTCTAAAATGGGATGGTCTGTAGCCTCAACCTTATTGTAAATCTGCTTGGAAGTATAGGTATGAATCGGTTAGTGAATTCAATTATTGAGTTTAGCAACTGAATGTTTATTTCACGATTTATAATTATTTTTATTATTTAAATTAGCATGTAGAAACTTGACGACTTTTGTCAAGTGTAGTCTTTGTTTTGTAAATTTTTTTTTGCAATGTTTATTAATAATTTAATTTTTAGTTATATAGTTTTATTTAATTTTTGAAAAGATTTGTATATTGAAAAAAGAAAGACTTGTTATATTATTACCAATATATAAAATATTCATACATGCGTAATATTATGTAAAATATATAAAGGAGGAGGAAATTAATGTACAATATTATAAAACTTTTTTTTTATATTTTAAAAATGTTAACTTTTTTTAAATATGCAAGGCTAGCATTGAATAAATCTATGTTTTGTATAATTCTTGTTCGCTGAATTCTATTAATGAGAGAGTGGAACTAAATTACATAATTTGTTTATTTTAAAAAGTTATTTATTATATCAGAAGACGATATTACTCGTTATATTATTTGTATATTTAACAGAAAATAATTGAGCAGTAAAGAAAAGGTGTTACGATGAGCCTTTGGTTTAGAATCGTAGAGTGAAACGGGAGTTCTCTATAATTTGTGGAGAGAAAAAAGAGGGAAATCCATGCGGGAAAATTTCCCTGCCGAAGTGTAATACCCTTTATAATGTTCTCTATCCTAGGCAGGGCGTTTTGTATAAAGAGTAGAGACAAGGTAATGGTGTGGGTAATGGAATGGACGCAGAGGGTAATGGGCGGGTATAGGATATTATAGGGGCCGCATGGCAGGGGAGATCGATACGCCAGAGTGGAAGGGAGTTGGAAAGGAAAAGGGGAAACTCCCGTAATTAACGTGGGGAGCATAAATTCCTCCCCGCCACCCGTCCCCGGCCATATTACGGGATCAATAGAGGTTGGAATAAAGGCGGAATCATCCAAAATTCCCCATTTCCCATGAAAACTTGCTGCTTTAGGGTCTGTAGGTGGCGCGGGCATTCAGCAACCTCCCCCCACCCGACTCCCAGCGCCACGCAATCCCTTCCTTTTCCTTCCCAACCCCGCCATACTTGCTTGGAAACATCCCGATTCCAATCCTACCCAGTGCCCTGTACAATATTAAACGGAATATTTTTAAGAAGGGAGTCCGCATTTTTTTTATCGGCAAAACACCATTTACCGCTCGCTCTTTTGTTTTTAATCTCTTTTCTCCTTCAAAAGAGAAACATCTGAGAGAACTTTTGTGCCGCGTACGAATGAGTGCCGCCTCGCTTCTATCGCGCTAATACGAAAATACCCTCGGTTTCTGAGACCGTGTTTGTTACATCTCCTTACTTCTAAGATGTCCACAGTTGGCAGTCGCTATGAATCCTGCTGAGACAAAAGGTAATTTTATCTTTGATGTTTTTTTTTATATCCTATTAACTTAATTAGTCTGATTGAGAATTGTTGTATTTGCCGGCAAAGGGATTAATTAAAATGACTATTTGAAACGCTACTGTCTCACAGGCCGAACAATTACACGGCTTTTTTTTCTTTTAAACAAAGCTACTGTTTTTCTACAAAACTAGCAATGTGAATTACTATATTTTCTCCAATAATTACTATTTCCAAACATTTTTCTCCTTTACATAAAATCAAAATTCTTGTAAAAATAAATAATTGTATATTATTGTAGAAATTATTAACTTTATATACCTGTAAAAAAATTAAGCATCACCTTGATTTTTCAAAATAGTACGTTTTACAATGAATTGAATGAATCTATTTGAAAAAAAAAAAATGTTCAAAACACTTGGTAGACCGAAATGATAGGAATTGATTATAGTCCAATTCTATCACCATGCAGGCTTCATAAAAAAAACCCTCATAGTTTAACAAAATAAAACATTTTTTATTTGTTATAAAGGAAAAAAGGGGATTTTAACAAAGACAAAGATTTGACAATGCGTATTATATCGTGTTATGTTCTTTAGTGCCAGCGATAGATTGAAACAACAAGGTTAGCCAAATCATACTAGAGGTTCATAATTTTGCAGACTCCATGAGGGAAAACTCAAAATTTAACAACAAATGAGCCTATATTGTTTTAATATTTTTTACATGATCAGTATTTTTGAATACAGATCGCAAGGAAAAAAAAACGTTTAGTTACAGGTTTGCATCCTGTTTCTCCAGTTTTTCTTCGGCTGAATCGATTTCCTTTATAAGGACGGTGTGGTGAAAAGTGTGTGTCATGGGTGAGCAAAGAAAGAAGGCAAAAATTAAAAAAGTTTTGCACTAGGAAAAAAAGTTCAGACCATCAGTGGTCTATTGGTTTGTTTGAATTCAGATTGGAAGAAAAATACAGAAACCAAATGTCGTCACCGGTTTTCATCCCGTTTCTCAGGTTTTTCTTCAGCTGTATCAGTTTCCTTTAATGTCTGTGTGGTGAAAAATGTGTGTCATGGGTGAGCATAGAAAGAAGGCAAAAATTAAAAAAGTTTCACACTAGGACCATCAGTGACCTGTCAGTTTGCCTGAATCAGATTGCAAGAAAAACTGTAACGTACTGTCGTCACAGGTTTACATCCCGTTTCTCCAGTTTTTCCTTCAGCTGAGTCAGTTTCCGTTGGGTCAGGTATGAGGGATGAAAGAAATATTAGCATTTCACCTTTTGGAGTTGCTTCAACTTTAACACTTCAATGAAGGTGAAAGTTAAAAAGTGATGCAAAAAAATCAAGAATAAATATTGTGGATTGGTCGGGTAAGGATTTGGGTATAATAATTAATACTAAAGGGGAATTGTTGAATCTTAATTATAAACCCTACATCTCGAGAAGAATTTACCTCTGCTCTTTCTGCAACAGAATTTTTTTTTTTAGTAATGAACACCTGTTGGATGTAGCTGTAGTTTTTTTTTTTTTTTTTTTAGAATGTTTTGAAAATTTTAATTACTAATCAAGTAATGTATTTACTTTTCTTTTATTCTTTTGTATTAGTGCGTATTTTTAGCAGATTCCAGGTGAACAATAGTCCATGGTTAAAATGTTTGTGAATATATAGAGGTAAATTGTACGATTCTTTGGTGTAAACATTATTATTATTGTTATTTTATCAGAAGAAACTACATTTTATTTTCTGTTTTGATGTTAGTTTAGTTCATGTTAAAGTTAAATGTTTGGTCATTATAATTATTTTTATGATATATTCAGTTTATTTTCTTTTCTCAACGGATATGAACTCTTGGCAGATGGCCTTGGTTATTATCATTTTTGTTACTTTTTTATTATTACTTTTATTATTAGTTCATAATATTATAAATAAAAGTATCTGTTTATTGGTCATTTGTAAACCTGAAAAAACAATCAACTTCGTAGCTACAGGTTTACATACTGTTTCACCAGCTTTTCCTTGGGTTGAGTATGGTGGCAAAAGAAAATTTAGAATTTGTCTTTTGGCAGGTGTATCATCTTTAACGAAGGCAAAAATTAAAAAAAAAAAAAAGCGCAAAACAACGAATAAAGACCATGGAATGGTCAGGTAGGAGTGTATTAAAAGTGTGTCAATTCGGATATTAACATGTTTCAAGCCACGTTTCAATCAGAAGTCTTGACTTAAACAAAAGTTAAGTTCGTTCAAACTTAGATTCAATGTCAGATTCCATGAGAAAATCTCACAATTTAACAATAAGTATGCTTAATGTTTTATTTATTTAATTTTCCTACATGCTCAATTTAACTGCCAATTGTCAATTTTTCGAGTGAAAATCTCAAGAAAAACCTGAGCATCCAATGCTTTATTCAAGACACTCATAGATAGTTAAATATTAATTCCCTTTTGTGTGTATTAAAAAAATATGTATATAAATCATCATGAAAAATCAATTTAAAAAAATTAATTAATAAAAAAAAAAAAAAAAATGGACAGTATGCCATTAACTCTTCTTTGTTCGTATTAATCTTGTGACCACCGAGAATGCCTTGAATCTTCCTTGAACAAAATATCGGCCCAATTTTCAGCTGTCCATGTCCAATGTTTGGCGAACTTCAGGCTCGGTATGCCAGTTTTTTTATGAGAAGAGGGCCAGTTGCTGGAATTAACTACAAGCCATATAAGACAGCCTCTCACAGTTCATCTGAAAATTTGATATTTCTCGCTGCTAATAGGTGTTTGTTAAGACTTAGCCTGGTGCTATTCTGGTCAAGAAAGGCATTTAGATGATAAAATCTGTCATTAATAGCTAAAGAAGCCCAAGGGCTGTCTTGGCTTGGTTGATGAAAATAATTACCCATTTGTGACGGACCACTATTTCACTTTGACTGTCATCATTCAAAAGCCACCCATGATCATCCTCATCAAGTCATCCTCTTCACTGATAACTTATTTTGCCCATTTTATACCAAAGAGTTCCTTTACTAATAATGAGATAAATAAATGACTTGAATTTAAAAAGAGGAAAAGATTTGAGTAAGATGGAAACCTCTTGACTAATGAGTAAATATGAATTTAAATAATGATGATTTATTTTAATCCTCTACCTAACAAACAGAAAAGAAGTCTGGTAAACAAACAAGGAAAATAGTCTTTAAAATCCAGTAACAGTTTTAAAATATTAGATAGATGACTAGTTTTTTTCTGGGTGTGTGTATAGCAAAGTTTTTATGGCCAGCTAAATATTTCTTTTTATTGTTACCAAAGTAAAAATCCACATTTTATATTTGTTATAAAATAAAGCTCCAGTGATTTTCTATAATCCGATACAGTCTGAAGTTTTCACGATGACCTTCATTCCACCGAAAATTAGGTACATTATCTGAGTAAATCCCGCAATGAAAATTTTGTGCATTGATTTTATTCTTCTCACAAAAAATGTTTTACGGGAAGTTTAGCAATATTGTGCTAGAGTTGATGACAATGATAAAAAAAAAAATCAAAAAGGAGTTTAAACAAAATTGAACTCCCAAAAATAAATTCAGTTCTTACAATAAAATCTAGTAAGTATGAACTTTCAGAAATATTGAAGTAACTTGTTAGAAAATATGTGCTCTTGAATAAGAGAAATTGAAGGGTTTTTTTTATTGTCAACAATTGGTATAACAGTTTGTTTGTTGATACGCTAATACATCCCAGATATATACAGTGTAAGCACATGTAAATAAATTACAAGTGGGCAAACGTTCAATTTATTTACAAGTCTGGATTTAACGATGTTTAAAATAGAATTTTTTTTAATGTGGTGCATAAATCCCAATCTGGCTTATTATTTTATAAATTATCTGGCCAATGTAAATGCTTTGACAACCAATAAAAATTACCAGACGATAGAAGACAAAATTAAGAAGAAAATTTATTTTCTTATTGGGATTCAAAAATTATTTTTCAATAAAGTCCCATCCAGTCATGATCTCCAAATAATCGTCCCATCCAATATTGACTTTGCTAACAAAACTATTCTAAATTCTATGATGTCATTGTTTCAATTTTGAATTATGTGATTACATGTTCCACGATAAATTAATTCTTATAATTCATACAAGATAATTTCTGATTTTTTTAGTGGGGGGGATATGTATTGTAAAATTTTCCAGATGTAGTTAATAAAGAAAAATTGGACATGAAATCAGCACTTCCACCAATTTTTGGCTTCCACTAGGTAACCAGAAAAGTTTGTATGGTTTTTATTTTTATTGTGTTAATGCCGTTAATCACGTCGGCCTCTAAGGAAATGAGGAGGCTGACAAGGCGGCTAAGGAAGCGGCGGAGATGCCTAGTGACCCGGATATCCCAATCAGTCCAGCGGATGTCAAAAACTATTTAAAAAGAACAAGCTGGGACACCTAGCAAACACGCTGGACTGGGATGACCGAAAAGCTGAACCCGATTAAGCCGAACGTTAAGCTGTGGGTCTCAGAGAATTTGGATAAAAGAAAAGCCATCATCCTAACAAGACTGGAAATAGGCCACACCAGGTTAACACGGACACCTTATTATAAAGAAAATAATTGTGGGAAGGTGGGGGACGAGGCCATGCATGTGAAAACTACTAGCCCACAGAGCTACAGAAGAGTGGAAGAAATGGAGGGAAATAGTGAGGCCGTCTCCCCTCCTTATGCGCCTGTGTGTGAACGTGGGTGTTGCACATACGCTTGCACACACATAAAATAGAAAGGAGAAGAAAAAGAAGGGGGTAATGGGAAAAGAAAACGAAGAAAAATTAACAAATAGGGAAACACTAACCCCCAACTTTAGGTTTTCTAGCGTGTCGGCTATGACCTTTGCCTTTCGCCGACCAGAAAAAAAAACCGTTAATCAACATTTCTATTTACATGTAAGGTTTAGGAATTTACATCACATAATACCAATAGGATAACGCATCATTTCATAATGACAAAGTGTGTAATAGTTCACTGTAAATTATAAAATATTTTCTTTCCCATTAGTTCAAAACACATAATTTGTGTGGGCTTTTTGTATAAATTTAAGGCTCGCTGCAAGGGCGACTGAGGCAGCTTGTAAACTTTACAGTGCGTTCAGTGATGAAACAATAAGTAGCACACTGCCAAAAAGTGGTTCAAAAATTTGTTTTCTCAGATGGAGGGGATCGAAGATGAACCATGGTCGGGTAAATCTTCTGTCTGAATAATGAGGGCAGCAATTCTCGTAAGCAGTTAAACCATTGCTCAAACTTGCATAGACTAGGGAAGTCGTGAAAGCTGAGCAAATTGGTTCCTGACAAATTGACCAACAATAAAAAGCTTTATAATAGACATTTTTTGATCAGATTGTCACATGCGATTAAAAATCCTGTACAGTAACACAAGGATATCGTACAATTGGCTGTCACCAAATGACTCTGACCCCATACCAAAAGGTCTGACTGACACCTTCCCTCCCCTCATTCCCAGATGCAAATTTTCTGAACCAAATTTGGGTTGGTTAATCCATGAACTTATTGTTTCATCACAGAACACTGCAAATTTTACAAGTTGCCTTGGCCGCCCTAGTACGTTCACACGAATTATGTGTTTTGAAGCCATGAGAAAACAAATATTTTATATTTTGCAGTGATCAGCATTAAAATATTAACAAATGAAAAACCGCATGAAATTTTTCTGGTTTTCTGGTAATTGGCTTTTCTTAACTTGATCATATATGATTATTTTACTCTTGCTAGTTTTATCTGCCAGTATTTCAGCTTTTTGCCATTAATACTTACACAAAATTCATACACACTGTAAAACAAGATAATTAGGGAATATCAAAAGGCATTGGACGGGCAAAAACTAGGGTGGTCAAGATCATAATATAATAAAGGATAATCACGATGCAGACCTGCTTTATAAATATCAAAATGCTAATTTAGCATTCAATTGTCTATGCAGATGCTTCTTTTCTTATTTCACACTTTAATGAAAACATTACATGTTGAATCATATTGAATTTTTAAAATTTAAAACTGATTTTTCCTCTTTTATGATTATTGATTACATTTGCCTATTTCAGTTGCACAAATGTTTAGAATTTTGTGTAAATTTGTCATCTCAAGGAATCCAGTCTTAAGTAAAATGAGTCCGATTCATATTTTAGCTTGAAAATTACAGTCAGATAGTAGAAATCCTAGGCTAAATTATTGCTGCATTTCATCAGTTCTAATTTTATTCCTTTTTCCAATTGCAATAAGCATGTAATAAGTCAAAGAACTACATTAGCAGCCAGTAAATCCGTTGAGGTCCCTTCTACTAGGTAGAATCCAAACATGCCAAGTTTGTTGACAACTTTTTCAGATGTTCATTGAGCATCGTACAAGAAACATGATAAAATGAATTTGTTGAGTTTATTCCTGCTGCCTGTTTTGTGTTTTGAAATAAATTTATTTGTTTATTTATCCAATCTTGAAAGTTTATTACATTTCCAATAAGACATCAACCATACTTTTTTAAAAACTTCATTAATCATTTACACAGAAGAGTCTTTATAGCAAAGTGGCAGCTACTTAAAATAGTAAATTACTTTTTGTTAAATTATTTTATTTAACTCTTGTGTATATATACACATTATGTTTTGCTAATACATACTGATATACAACACACTCAAAAAGTGTGATTAACATGGCATTTGAGGGTGGGTCCCTGCCCTATGGCAGTCCACACAATAATTCACAGAAAATTAGTTGATTATAAATACAGCGTTTTATAATAATACAGAAATTACGTGAGCTGGTGCATTAATTAAATAGGATTTTTATTCATGGTTAAACCAAGAGAAAGATTCTGAGGGGAAGTATCGTTATTCGTGTTTAAATTACAGTTTTTTTTTGCTTTTGTTTTTTCAAATTCGTGATTCAGTGTTTCTTATAAAGAAATAAAATGTTAATTTATATTTTTTGTTATCATTTATTTGTCGCTCCATATTTTGCTTTTCTTCTATCTTTTGTTTCTATGTTCTGAATCTAGGCGAACACAAAGACAATACTTTGTCGAGAGTAACTTTAAAAATCGGTGTCAAGAGAAAACCCGACGGTACTTCGACGTTCAAGGTAGAGAAGAAAAAACTCAATCAAAACACCGGCAAAATATTAAAGACTATTTTTAGAAATTAACTTTTATCATGCTATTATATTAATTTGTTTTGTTTTGTTTTCAATTTTTTCCAGATCACCTCCACTAGCGAAGATAATAAAATAACAAAAATGGTATGTGTATTATACAATGGTAGCTGAACGCTTGAATTATTCTCTTAATTTTCGATTTGTTTAACAGTCTGAAGATAAGGTCGATAAAGAAGAGGAGGCTGTCACTAGCATAAAAATTGAAAAAATTGAAGTAAGTTTCATATTTTTATAATGAATGAAGTTCAAATAAAAATGGTAACTAATTGAATATTTGTGAAAAAGCTTCTTTTATTCAATCTAGTATTATTTCCAACAACAACATTTACTTATAATTATTTTTCTTTTAATGCAGTACTAATAAATTCATTTTTATTTAAAGAAACCACCAGATAAGGATGAGCAAAAACTTTCTGAAGATGAAGAAGGCTCCAGCAATGAAACAAAACAAGAAAATGGAGAAAAAGAAGTGCCTAATTTACCAGTAAGTGTTTCCATAAAAAAACAGGGAGAAGATGATGAAACGAGTGTGAAAAGAGACAGTGAGGCAGAATCTAACGAGGACAGTTTATCAAATGCATCTAAAAAAGGTGTTGATGAAGACAGCAATGAAGAACAGAAAGAAAAGGAAATGGCGAAAGAAACAAAGCCCGCGTTGGGTATACTCACTGTCAAGAAATCTGAAGACCTGATAGCATCACCTGGAGGCTCTTTCTCAAATATGGCTTCATTGGTAACTAACGGGGAATTTGTTGAGTCTTCAGCATTCCCTTGCTCGGTGTGCCTTCTACGTTTTCCGACTGCGACTGAACTCGAATCACACAAAGCCCAGGCCTCCCATTATGTCTGCAACATGGCTGGAGCTAAATGTGCTGCAATAGGGTTTTCCTCAGCAGCGGATCTGGCTGCCCATCAAGCAGAAGCACATCAGGGCCCGGTGCAGCAGCTAGCTCAGCAAGTGGAGCGGATACCGGTTTCATATTCTGCTCAGCCTTATCAAAACCAGATGTCATTTCAAAATTCAAGGTCACCACAACTTCCATTAGGTGAGCAAATATTAATGTTGCATTAATAAATGCAAATCCAGAGAAGACTGCAGGTCTAGAAATCAGAATGTGTAAATTTTTTGTTCATGGCCAGGTCTCAGTAAATTTTAATTTTTATCTGAACCTCAATGAGGGATATGTAGATGGTGTTATTTTCTTGGGTTGATAGGAAGCCAAGTGATGCTTACACCGGTGGTGCAGCAGTCGCCACAGCCTCACCCGAACATACCGAACCTTCCTGGGATTCAGGTGACCAAGCGACCTGCCAACGCTCCAGAGCCCGCTCCGGCCCCGAAAATACGGCGTGAAGACAATACCGGACCTTCGATCCGCCTCCCCGACTCGATCACTCTTGTCAAGCCGAGTCAGGTGACAACTCAGAAAAAAGATGATTCGGTAGCTAACATGCTTGCAACTCGTGGGATCACAGTGAGTGATTTAATTTAGCATTTGTTCAAACCATTTAAGGAAGGTTTTGAGGGAAAATATTACAATTTATCGATAGGTATTACCATCATCTAGTGTTTCTCGATCTCCTCGCACCGCACAGATTAACACAGCTCAATTGAGACGCAACACTCCTTCCCAACTAAATTCAAGTGTCTCAATCACACCATCGTCCCGGCAGGTAATCATCTCAGTATATATTTTATTTTATACAGAATAGTCAAATTGTTTGCTCAATTTGGAGAGTTATTTTCGATTTTTCCTCAATTATATATAAATAAGTTCAGGTATTTGTTTTTTCTCGTCTGACAAAACTTTTGCTGCTTGTTTTAACAGACACGAACTATATGACTTTGTGTTGTAAAATTGGTTAAACTTATTGTACTTTTTTAAAGGTCAAACCACAGCTGCCAACTGTTGATCTGACACAGGAAGTTGAGCCAAGAAGGCGAGCTGGCATGGTACGCAGGCTAGTATGTCAGATCTGCGATAAAGTCTTCCAGACACAAGAGGCATTAAATGCCCATGTTAATACACACAGGACGCAGTCTAAACTTCCATTTGAGTAAGTATTAAAAGAAAAAGGCTTCCTGTTCAATTCCTGAATGTTCCTTTCGTTTACAAGGTGTGAACTGTGCACGGCGCAGTACCCGACGCAGCAAGGACTTGACTACCACAGGCAAAAATTCCATGGCCGGCGGACACAAATTTCTTCAACATCGGTGGATATGGCACTGCCAGTTGTAGACATCCGCCAACCAGGCGTGAAACAGAAACTCCTTCAAGTTGGTGTAAGACACGTCCTAATGTTATCACAGCTTCACAACCGTGCTGGCACTGCTTCATTCGGGCTACCGATTGTACCAGTGGACCTTGCAAACAATCAAGCTTATTGTTCCTTAGGTAAGTTTGGTTTGATGTACGTCTTAAGTGAATGGTTAGTCCGTGTTTTATTTAGTCTATTGGGTTCTTTTATTAGTTTGTAAAATGTCAAGGGGTGTTTCTGTAGCTTTGATTTATTGTAGAATAAGAATGAGTATTTTCCTCTTTGGTTTGTTTTATTTTGATTGGAGTGAGTGTTTTCATTGGAGTTAATTTGTATTTTGTGTGTGCATAAGTTTTTTAAATTTTGCCTTTCAACCTTATAAATGGGATCCCTTATTACTACTAGCCCCACTGGCTTTAAAGTGGGGAAAGCTGCATTGAAAGAAAGGGGTAGTTTATCCAAAAAAAGTCAGCCTAGAATTGCGGCGTGATGACATGTATAGAAATGATAAATGTTGGTGTGAGGATGTTGTTCAACCTTTATAAAAATATAGTTCGTACTCACAGTTAGATTTTTTCAATGATCCGGATTTCAAGCTTATAGTTCATCATCAGATTTAATGAATTTACAACCACGTCTCTCGACATGAATTATAAAAGTCAACCTGCTGATCCTCCGCCAATGCGACTTTGGTGTTCCAATGAGAAACTGGATTTTAATGCCACTCAGTTTTGAACATGCAAAAAGCAGGAATTATAATGAGTATTTATTAATATAATTAAATATTATATTAATAAATACTGTAAGAAAATGATTATAAATTAGTAATTAATTTGTATGTTTTTACATATATATTAATTAATAAAAATAATACATTAATAATAAGTTAGTAAATTAATGATAAAATTAAATAATAAAAATTAAATTAATTAATTTGTACGACTAATATTATTTAGGTACATATTTAAAATACAAGATAAATAAAAACCTATTATATTATTAATGCATTTATCTCCATGTTCGATTCTACATTTTTTAATTTCAAATTTCTCAAACCAATCTAGTTCCATCCCTTTGTTGAAACTGTGTAACACGGTGATTTAAATTGTGTTTTGTTATTTAGTTGGTACTTAAATTCTGAAAATTTGTTCGTTTTAGGAAGTGCTTCAGGAACTCATTTTAATTTCTCTCCCGCTTTGTACTTTATATGTAATATCTCAATCATAATTAACGTTTTTTGACAAGTTGTAAAATTTATCTTTAGATTTTGATAGGCTGTTTCTAACACGCTCTTCTAAAAGCTACGCTGAAACCTTCTTGTTTAAAAATTTTACCTACTTTTTCTGATAGTTCACCAATGTATGGCAAACAACAAAAACCTAATGATTCATTTATGGTGGGATGAGTCCTATTGTTGATTCTTTTAAAGTTAATTTTTTTTATTCTTTTAATTAGCAATCTATCAATAAATATTTCTTGATATCCATAATTTTTATCTAAGGTTTTAATAGTTTGTAATTCTTTTTTATAGTTAGCAGGTGTTAAAGGAAGTCATAACATACGGTCTATGGGCCAAATGAAACCAGCAGCTTTTTGATTCCATGGGTGAGAAGAATCCGCTGGTATCATGGTATCTGTAGTTGGGTTTTTTTTTATACAAGTCTATTTTGATTAGGTTGTTTAATATGGCAGTGTTAAGTGTAAAGAGTTAAACAACCATCTTTATTAATTTCACTTGTAAAATTTATATTACGGTGTAAAGAATTAATTAGTTGTAGGAATTCTTTTAGATCCTCTAATGTTCCCGATCATATGGATAAAATATTGTCTACATAGCATTTCCAAAAAAGAACATATTGAATTGATTTGTTGTTGATTTGAAAATAATTTTTTCAAAAAAAAGTTTTATTTTTATTAATTAATATATAAAAAACACTAATTAATCACTAATTTATAATTATTTTCTTACAGTAGTTATTAATATAATATTTAAATTCCTACTTTTTGCATGTTCAAATTGAGCATCCTTAAAAACCACCTTCTTAGTGAACCTCATGTTGGTGGGGGGGTCACTGGATTCACTTTTACAATTCATGTGAGGGATGTGGTTTGTAAATTCCTTCAACTATGAGTAGGGACTATCTTTTTTATAAAGATTGACGACATGGAAGTAGATAAAATTCATTTGAGGGCATTGCTTGCTGTACGAATTTGATCTCAGGCGCAGAGTTGAAATTTATGTGGAATTCACAGTGATAACTAGTAGTAACTGAACATGTGAGTCAACAGGGTTTCGACTTTTTCATAATGGAGAGAGACAAATCAAAGACAAAGCCTTGTTGTGGAACACCTTGGAATGCCAGAACGTTGGCAGTATTTTATAGAAAATGAAGGAAATTGTGTTTTGGGTTAAAAATAAAATACATTTATATTTTGAAAGTTTCACTTTTTTTTTTCTAAAAACCGATAAAACTTGCACACACTGTCTGTTTTTATAAATTGTCTCGTGTTGAACCTGCTGTGACAACAAACGCTTCTAGTTACATTTGTATTCTTTTGTGCAGTTTTAATGCCTAATTTATAGTTATGGCCTAAGTAGTTTTGTTTTTCTATGCCTCTTCCTATGCATGTGAATTTAATTTCTGCTTGTAAGGTCGTTTTTTTTTCCTAACTGTTGCGACCACTGACGTCGTTTTTGGTAATTGAGTTTTTCATATGCTATATTTTTTTACTGTTTGCATGTAGGTGCTGTAATTATGTGTCTGTTTTATGTATAAAACTACTATTGCCAAAGTTGCTGTCCATTGTGACGTATAATGTCATCAACATATCAATATGTTTTTAGTTTCATATTTTGCCATGATTTCAGGATGATTAGTTTCTAATTAATATTAAGAATACTTAGTTAATTTTACTTGTTAAATTATTTTTTAAATTAATAATTTGTTTTTAAACTGTTCTTAAAATTGGTCATTATTGTGTAAATTACTGAAATTATTTTTAAAAATTCTTTCCTTTTGTTACAGGTGACATGGGTGTTTCTAACCTTCTTCCTCTTGGCGCCTTACAATCTCTCCAGTAAAAAAAAAAAATTCAAAACAAAGTAATAAAAATATTTACAAAATCCCACTGAAGAGTATTATATATAAATACGATACTGTAAATATACAATATTATAGCACAACTATATACAAATATAGAGGATAGTCTATTATATGACTTTAGTATGTTATGCAGGTACATTGAAAGTTAAACATGGATTTATAACGTGGAAATATATGTAAAAGACTTGTTTATTATTACATTTAAAAATGTGTAATATATATTTAAGTAAATAACAAAAGTGCTATGTAATATATTATTTATTACATATTTTTTTATACATGTAACTTTCGTTTGCAATTTACAAAATAGTGTTTTGCCCTTTTAATTTTTTTGCAATAAATCTGTGATCTAATAAAAAGAAAAAAGTTAAGAGTAAATTAAAATTTTAAAAGTTGATGATAAAAAACAAACAGGACAGGACAGTTTCTCTGTCTTTTTTTTTCCTTTTGTACAAACAGATGTTTAATATCGAATTGAGCTTTTGTTTTTGTAAATAAAAATAATTTTTTGAAAAAAAAATTTAAGTTTTATTATTTCAGGAACTTGGAAGTGTGACTGACGATAAGTGTCGAAAATTTCAGATGATTCTACTCACCATATGCGACAAAAACTTTCTATAAACTCCTGACCAAATCTCGACGGTAAAGAAGTAATTTCAGGTTTTTTTTTTTGCTTAGTTTCTACTAAAATTGGTTATAAACTTTTATAAAAAATTTGGAATTTTTTGAAAATGTTGGATTGGTATCTATTATTAACTACAAACTCCTGAGTTTTGCGAATTTCCTCAAAAGTTACCCATTCAATTAGCTTCCAGCGGTATACCCACCTTTTTGGATTGCACTTCTGGTAGGCCCAAAAATTTTGCATTTTGTTGACAAAAACCAGTGTTGATGAGGGGAGGGCATGCTCAATTTTTCCAAGAAATCCGTCTGGCTCTTTGAGTTTCGTGTCTGTTCTTTATTATTCGATTCAATCAGTTTGCTTTATGTTATCAGCTGACGTCTTCATGTTGGTGATTTAAATTATGTTTTTATTTCCTAATGTCTTGCTGATATACATTTCATTTATGATTAATGCAATGGTAATGCTACTGCTGCAAGGATAGAATACCAAATTTGAACAAACTTTTTCATTTGACAATATTTAAAGAAAGGTCGATGGCCACAATGATTAAGGCATTGGCACAACGACTCATTGCTGTAAGGGTTCAAATTCAAGGTGTTGAAATGAGCTTTTTCTTTTTCAAAAATACTGGCACCATGGGGTTCATATAAAATATCCCTGTACTTATAAATCTAAAGTATAAACAAATTAAAAATATAAATATTAATCTATGTCTGGTACTAAAAATTGCAAAATGCCATACTTGTCTAACACAGTGAGATTAGGCAGAACAAGATGGTCGGGAATGACTAAATTGCGGGTCCATATACTGAGAAGAAATCACACTTTTGATTAATAATTGCCCTTACTATAAAAAATATCAAGAGCCAACATAACAGTCGTTAACTGCTGTAAAATGAGGAATCACCAACACATGAAAAATAAAAGTAAAAAGTGTTCGAGAGACCAAAATGATTGGAAACAACAATCACCTGACTTCAAGAAAAAATCTCAATAAAAGTTAAGCATGCCATTTTCTTATTAAATAGGAAATTTAAAAAATTCAATTGTCGTTGTAAATCATATTTTAATATATTGTATAAACATAATAAGTTAAATAAACAATAACAATGTCTTTTGCATACAAATCAACTTAAAAGCGAGGCGAAAATGTACATATTTTTATATACAGCTGTATATTTATTATATACTCTACTATGTGTCACATTTGACTAGAAAATTATTGGACAGAATACCCTGTCCAAAATTTGCAATCTATATTTTTCATCTATACTTTATGTTTATGAATTTATAGTAGCATATTAAGAATTATGCTGCAAGAAGCATTAAACGTTAAAATCTTGATTGAATATATGTTTAAAGAGTAATTGATGTTATTTTTCATTTGGTAGTGTTATTATGTATTATTGTGAACTGATTATTTAAAAGTTTAAAACTGTGACAATAATGGAAAAGTTTAAAAATTGCCATTTGTGCAGAATGATTAATTGATTAATTTACGGAAGCGTTTGTTCTACTACGAGTAATCTTGCGGAGAAATTTCATTTTCCTCAGGTATTATGGATGTATCTGAAAAAGATCGTTCTTTTTCAGCTAAGAGGTCCTTCCCAAGCTGTAAAAATTGAGACAATTAAATTAATTATATTTGTTTGCTTATGGTAAACATGGTAAATACCTGTTCTGTCAGAGTGATAATTCGCCTTTCAATCCTTGGGGTCAGTAGACAAGATTCATTTTCGAGTTCGTCGAGTGATGCACGTCTTGAAAACCGAGGAACTTTCTCAGGCACGGCATCCGAGTTTGGTAAATGCTTCCTAAGAGGCGTCGGACCATCAAGATCACCCCCATCGAGCATTCTGAC
Source organism: Cimex lectularius (assembly GCF_000648675.2). Classification (NCBI taxonomy): domain Eukaryota; kingdom Metazoa; phylum Arthropoda; class Insecta; order Hemiptera; family Cimicidae; genus Cimex; species Cimex lectularius. The sequence continues at coordinate 2,342,048 of NW_019392683.1, forward strand.
GAGTGAATGGCGTCTTGAGAGCGTTACAAGAGACTGACGATGCTTGGAACATTGCTTTGTCTTTCCTAAGCGTATTTTTATTGCATTGAAATGGTTCTGAATAGCCAGGCCTAATTCAAGACAATTTTCTTCATCAACCTGAAGAAAAAACATTTTAATATCGTATACCGATTCTGCTTACTTATATGACTTACGATTATAGGGGCTTGTTTGAACACGGTGTAACCGTCTGAACCCTGACGAAGGTAAGTTTTGGTAGCAAGCTGGTATTTGCTATCGGGTTTGAGGTATTCATCTCCAATCTTGACGAGGTCGCGTTCAATTCTGTTACCAGGAGTACGGCCAGGATAGAAGGCGAAAGATATCCCGGCAACTTGTGGAAATCTTCCTTCCAACTTTGGATACATGGAAACACCATTCTCTAAAGCCTCTATAATTTCTCTTCCTGAAATTGTAAATTTAATTAAAATTGTAATTTAATTATTTCTTTAATTTAATCTTTAGATTTCATTTGAAGATGATCAGAATTATTCCTCTTATAAAGCTTTACCTCTTAATTTTCCACTTATTTCAATTAATTATTCTTTTTTATGTAAGGTCTTGATTGAGATGAAAAAGTTAGTTTCATTAGCAGGATTCAATCCCACTACCTTCGGCTGTTGATAGCAACTAAGGCGTGTGTTCGAATCCCACTCATGACCCTTAACTTTTTCATCTCAACCAAGACCTTACATAAAAAAGAATAACTAATTGAAATAATTAATATGGTCAATTGGACATAAATGTTTCAATTGATTTTTCATGACTAAAAAGAAATTTTATAGTTTTTATGATAAACCACCTGTAAGTTCAATAACAGTTAATGGATCGGTAATAGGTACAATCATCATGAGATCCCGCATTGTAAAAGGGCCCGCAGGGTGAATGCAATCAGATCTAAGAGTTCCTGAGTTTAAAATAACAAGATCAGCTTTTGTTGCAGCCAAAATCACATCACAGACCTGCAAGTATGATTTTTAATAAATTGATAAAAGGAACACAGAAAAAGATGAACTTTTTTAGTTATTTTTACATACCCAGTTACCAAGATTTGTTTCACTTGTCCTTATCATTTCAAAGCGTCCATCCAGCTCTACATTAAACTCTCCAAGAACCTCATCCATTTTTCCTTCAATCAATTCTTTAAAAAAAAGAAAATCACAGTTTAAGATTCCTTTTCCCATTTTATTTTATTTATTTTTTAAATAAACAGTTCATCTCTTAAGAAACTCACCTGTGTACTGTTCAAGTTCAATGGACAAATCAGGGTCAGCGTCGTACATCTCATCGACTTTAATTTTGTCGACTGTGATGTCAAATCCATGGCTGCCTGATTCAAATTTGAGTGTGATTTTAGAAAAGTGGTCGAAATCAGTCCCCGACTTTATGATATACTTGTTGTTGACTATTTCGACAGAATAAACGTGGTCGTGTCCACCGAGTATGAGGTCAATTTCATCACACTTTTCTGCCAGTTTCATGTCATTTGGCATACGCATATGTGTGAGTGCTATAACTATGTCACAGCCCTGAGAAGTACGGTTTAATAAAAAACAAACGCCAACATTATTTAAAAAATTTAACAATAATTTGATTAATTAATTAGATGATTTTTTAAACATGACAATAGATTATAATAATCTAGTAAATATTAAAGCTTACACACCTCTTGTTTAAGTTGGGAAGTTAACTTTTGGCCAGCTTCGACAAAGTCGATGTAGGTCACCTCATCAGGATTGATAGTAGCGAGGGTCTCAAGCCATTCTTTTTCAACAAGGCCAATCAGCCCTATTCGTTTTGACTTCCAGTCTACAGCATGAGTGACTTTTCCATCTCCGAGTGCTCGTCCAGTTTCATTGTCAATAACGTTTGACATCAACCACGGAAAGTTTGTATCAAGCACCCTCTTGCTTAGCACTTCCAGGCCGAAATCTAGCAATTACTGAAGTTTTATTGATGTAAAAGGATAAAACACGAACAGAATTTTTTTTATACAATTACCAAAGTCATGATTGCCAAATACGGCACAGTGAGTTCCTACTGCATTTAGTACAGGGACCATCTGCGCGCCGCTTGTCAGTGTACTCACTGGAAAAACAATAGATTATATTATCTATATAAAATAAATTGTTAGATTAAACATACGCATGCTAGGCGAAAGTGCATCTCCACTGAACAAAACGAGCGGCGTCTCAGAATCGAACTGCTTTATCGCAGTAAGGAAACGAGCAGCTTTCCCTTGGTCGACATTGTAAACATCGTTGTAGTGTAAAATTGTGATCTTTTCTTGCGGCATACTCAGATTTGTCAAGGTTCTTCGGCCAACTTCCCTTACATCTAAGGATGCCTGTAAATAAGAATGATAGTGTAACTTTCCAAGTGATAATAGTTAAACAGTATCTAAGTGAAATACATATACTAAAAGCTAATAATAAGATAAGCAAATGGTTGGAATCAAACTATCATTTAACATAGGAAGAATATGAACAAGCAGCTATATATGGAGAATAGCAGAAACTTACCAGTTCAGTTAATAATTATTAGTTAAAACAAAAGTAACTTCTAATCAAGCTATTTAATACTATACTTTAATAAAAGCTATTGATATATCATTGCATACACTCAAGACAAGTAGGAATAATTTTCCTTTTTAATAGATAATAAAGAAACATATTTTTTTTATGAAAAACCCTCTCCATTCATAAAGAAGAATAAAATATTGATTAATTAGAACTCGGTAATTTTTAAGTATTGAGTTTGTCCTATATAGAAACGGTTATGATGGAGTGAGTACATCAATTGAATAGTAGAACTATCCTTTTGTACTATTGAGTTTGTCCTTGTTGAGAATTGTTATGCCCTTCAGAACTGCAAATTTATAAAAAAAAAAAAAATACATACAACTTCCGTACAGTCGAATGGATAAATATTAAAACATCTCTTCCACTTCCAAGAAAGAAAATATTAAATTGAATTTTTTACATTTTCAAGTTCTATAGGATGAAAATGAAAAACATTTGTTGTGCATCCAAATGGTCAAAGAGGATAAATATGAAAATATCTCTTGTACTTTTGGGTGGCTGAAAGAAACATGAAATTAAATTTGTTGTAATCCAAGCGGTTACAGAATAGAAATGAAAATATCTCTTGGCGCATCTAGGTTGTTTAAGGACGAATATGAAAAAAAAATAAAAAATAGAAAGTAAAGAAAAAATGCCCATCTTACAGGAGGATTTAACGTCTATCTACCCGTTAGGTGTCGCGGACGAGGGGTCAAACCACCTTAAAATACTTTTAAGATATATCAATTAAAATTCGACAATGCCAGAATCCAATCCAGCACTACAAACATGGCAAATACGAACCTGCGGTCTCCATATGAAAAAATATTTTGCATCTAAGCTATTAAAAGATAAATATAGGAAATCTTCTACTTTCAAAATGTTAGATAAATGAAAAAATGATATCTGACTTGCACTTAAGTTACCTATCCAAGTAGTTAAAGGATGAATATGAAAAATTAAATATTGTACTTCTACTTCTTAAGTTGACAAAAATATAATAATGAAAATATTTCTTTTACTTTTATAAGTCACTCAGCCAACACAGTGGTTTCAAGTTGTTAAAAGTACAAAAAATAAAATATCCCTTGTCCCTTTATGTTGATAAAAAAACTAACAGATCTACTTTCGAGATGTTAGATAAAAAAATAATTACGAATAATCTAGATCTCGGTAAAGACTGGATGGAAAAACAAATTTAATTATCTACCAAGATTTGTTTTTAAGGTCATCATCAGGAACGATGTTAATTAAAAATTGTGTATACATATTTGTACAATTAATTCAACCATCAATACAACTATATAGATACTACACAATTAATAATTATTATACAGTGTACAGATTTACATAAGTTTTTAATAAATTGTTTCAAATTTCTTTAAAGATAGCCTCAACGTAGCCAAGGACTGTAACAATATTGTAACAGTACAAATATGTATTCATAATTTAAAATTAATATGGACCCTGATAAAGATCTTAAAATAGGCCGAAAGCTTGGCAGATAACAATTGAATTTGTTTTTCATCCAGACTATACTGAGATTCGGATCATTCTTGAGTAAAAAGTGGTCAATACATCTTAAACTTATAAAAAAATTTAAATTACTTTAAACTTAAATATTTAAGTTATTAAATATTAAAAACTCTATTGTACTTCCAAGTTGTTACAGGATGAATATGACAGCTCTACTTTTGAGATGCTATACAAATAAAAATAATTAGACTCTCAACTTGTAAAAAGAATAAAAATTAAAACATTTGTAGTGTACCTAAGTTATTAAAGATTAAAAAATCTCTTGTGCTTTCAAATTGTTAAATGATAAAAATGAAAAATGTATTGTGCTTTTAAATTGTCATGTTAGAATATTTCTAGTACTTATGTATTTTTAAAGGATAAATTTGGCACTCTTGTGCTCAAAATATATGTTAAAAGGAAAAATTTGAAAATATCTATTTCATCCTGTACTTTTAAGGGATAAGAATGAAAACAACTGTAGTGCATACTAGTTGTTAAAGGATAATATATTTTAATTAGAATCTCAAGCTTTTAAAGATTAAATACGGAAATATCTCTTGTACTTTTGTTTTGTTAAAGGAAAATTATTCATTTTATGATTGAACAATGAAGTAAATTGAAAATTTTAACATTCCAAGGCTTTTATAAAATTGGCAAAGTTCATTTAGTTTCTACTGTCTGGGCTACTCTGTCAATTTGTCGAGCACTCCCAGAATATATAGGGTGTTACAAACTTTGCCAGTGAATTTCACACCTCCAGAGAGAGAAAAGTTCCCCTGTACAACAGTCCGATCATCAACGTAAGGAAGAAACTTCACTCTTTCCTCTATTTCGTTACTTTACTTCAGATAAACACTGAAAATACAATTGTTACAAAAAAAAATCCACACACTGTTGAAATCTAAGTCAAATTTCCTTCGAGTTACAACCTTTGTCAGACCATGAAAGTTTGTCACGCTAAAGTATAGTCGCTTTGACCCCCCATCATTTTTGCTGTTCTTAAAGAAAAATCTGCTTTGAAAAAAAAAAAAAATTAAAAAAGTAATTGCACTGTTGAAAAGGTGATTAAATGAAGAACTTTTTAAAAATTCTTACAAATTCAGAAAATTATTTTTTTTTTAATATTTCAAGCGACTACAACTTCAGCATGAAAAACTGTCATGGGTCTAATGAAGGTTTAACATTGTAAGAAATTTAACATAGATTCCAATGGTGTCTTCAGATTTTTTTGTAGCAATTGTAGTTTTGGTGTTAATGTTTTTCTGAAGTAATGAAATACTTGAAAAAATGAAGTGAAATTTCTCCTGCACCATTTGTATAAGAGACTTTTTCTTTCATTCTGGAGGTGTGAAATTCACTGTCAAAGTTGTGACATGAATAGCCCTGACAACCAGTAATTTTATTTTTTTATTTAACTGAGAATAATAAATCATTCATTAAAGTTGTCTGCGTTTTTAATGCTTCAAGACAATGAGTGCGACAATTCATTACACTACAAAATAAAAAAGTGACATGCTGGCAGTGTTCGTCTTTTGTAAAGTGAATTTATCAACAATTGCTGTTTAACGTAGATAAACTGTGCAGCGAAATCTTGTAACTTTTTTTTTGTTATGTGATACATCTTTTCAAAATGATGGCCAACTGTCGATGCATTTTTACTACAAAGCATTTGATTTTTTGCATCTCAAACATCTACGACAGTGTCAAACATGAGCTTTGCAGTAATGAAATTGTGATGCGTTTTCTTGTGTTTTACCTGTTTCAACCAACCGACAACGCTTTTCATCCCAGAGGTGACGTTCGTCGAAACGTCCGTGGATTCGACCAAATCCGTCCATTTGGCTCTCAAAGCGGCCTGAGCCGCGAAGCTCGCCATTTTTACAAGTTTAAACAAAACAAATAAAAAAAAGAAGAAGAAAAAACTAAAAGAAAATAACAGTAAAATAATCGACTCACCAAAAATGGAAATAAAATAAAAGAAACACAACACAATAAAATTTGGGACAAGTCAGAAAGAAATGGCTTTTCCCTTGTCTTCTTTATTCGCTAATTTTGTTTTTTATTTTGTGGACGAATTTTAAAATAAATAATTAAATGGCGAATAAATACAATCTATTTATGATCTTCTCGCCCGTCTATGTATTAAACTTATGACCCAGATAACTTACTCCCGACGTTCATAATTTTTCTCCTGTCAAGGTAAGAAATGGCAACCCCTTCGGAACCCGACTCACTGAACTTGGGCAGAAACGTTTGGTCTCATTACTTTCTATGAGTCAACTGAAACAAACTGGAGCACTGGCTGTTGCCAACTTTCTCTTTTTTGAAGTAGCTTAATATCGTTTATATTAATATCTATTTAAATTTTCTGCGTAAGGAAGCATAATAAATAACAACTAAATATAATATATTACAACCCCTATCATATATATCAAAGGTTGATACATCTTGGCCTTAGCCATTTATCATTGGTAGTTTTTCTTGAGAATTTGTCTTGTACTCTAAATATACACTCAAATACACACAAAAAAAAAAGTTTTTCAAAACTATATCTATTTATTTTTATTGTTATATTAACAACAACTAACAAACTGTAGCACTGGCCATTGTCAACTTTCTCTTTTTTTGAAGTAGCATATCGTTTATATTAATATAAATTTAACTTTTCAGCGTAAGAAAGCATAATTAATATCACTTAAATATAATATATTGGCTGCACTATTAGAATTTTTTTCTTGAGAATTCTTCTTGTACTGTAAATACACTCTTAAAGATAAAAAATAATGTGTGGTGATTAGTGACCAAATAGTCATAAAAAATAATGCTATAGCTAATGTGTGGTGTTTAGTGACCATTACATGATGATTATTTGGAGCTAATGTGGAAACACGTTAAAAAAAAAAAAAAAAAAATCAAAACTATATCTATGTATTTTTATTGTTATATTAACTACTACATAGTTATTTCAATATAAACAAAATTAAAGAGATCACAAATTCATGTGTTTTAATAAAAAAAATTAATTATGATGATTTGAAAGAAAATTCACCAAAACATTGGAAAATCATTTAATGATAGATTAAAATTAAACTAACAATTTATTCTATCACTAAATGAGTTTCAGTGCTTTGTTTAATTTTCTTTCAAATAATGACAATTAATTAATCTTTATATAAACTCATAAATTTCTGATAATTTTAATTTGGTTTATGTTAAAATAAGTATGTTGTAATTAATATACTTATAAAAATAAATATAGTTATACTATTATACTCCCAAGTTGTAAAAATAATAAAAATTAAAACATTTTTATTGATTCCAAGTTATTAAAGTTGGTAAAATGTATAGTCTCAATTCTTTCCTTGAGTCAACTGAAACAAATTGAGTACTGGCCATTGTCAATTTTCTCTTTTTTGAAGTAGCGTAATATCGTTTATATTAGTATAAATTTAACTTTTCTGTATAAGGAAGTGTAATTAATATCAACTAAAAATAATATAATATGTATTACAACCAACACTTGCTAGTGACTAATTAAAGGTTGGTATGTCTTGGCCTTAGCCATTTTCTGCCTTCGTCTCTCCAATTTATTATTTTAAAGGTAAAATACTTCTTATGTTTAGTGCAGTCTAGGTAAAAACGGTGCATAGAACTTACTGAATACAAATGTGTAACAAGTCCTTTAAATAAACTTGTATTTGCCAAATTTAAATTAAACTATTACAAATAAAGATAAACATGTTTGTAAAACTTAATCATCCAATGTTAAGTCCAAGTTGAATTTTTTAGAGAACTAAGGCATAATTGGAATAACTGTCGATTTTCTATTAAGTTTTATTAAGGAAATATTCACCTAGTACAGAATGAAGTACGCAATAAAATCAAATGTGATGAACACAGGGATAGAGATGAGGTGGTCTGTATTTCCACCAACTGGTGCCATAGAACTGACCAATTGTTGCTCAGCTGTAGTTATTGTTTTATTTTGAATTTATACTTTGTCTGTTGTCATAGATTATCCTCACGATGGTTTATGTGAGTATTTATTTCTAAATATATATATATATATTTTTTAATAAAATAAATCATCAAATAATTTTTTTTGTTTCATTTTATTGTTCATTGTTTAAACTTGAAAAACAAGAAAACTGACTTTTAATATAAAAAAGACAACAAAGTTATTAGTAAATTTAGATGTCGTTTTTGTATAACTACACTGATGGACAAATTTAACGCACCGTTCAATTTATTTAGTTTAAAATTAAATCCATTATCTTTTTTCATTAGTTGTAGGTAATTAGGAGCTATTGTAGTAAAAATAAACAGTAAATAATGCTTTGTTTATTTCCTTATTTACTTTTGAACTGATTAATCCCATTTGCACGAAAAGTACCATTACGCCGTTACATTCTGCTATGCCTAAAGGGCCTGCTTTGCTTTGAATTAATCTCTTTCCTTCGTTCATTTCATTTGATATTTTTGTTATTTTTTAACCATTTTCAATGGCTGCAGTCAGGCATTTGAGTATGACAGTGTCAGGGTCTTAACATTATTAGAGGAAGGATACGGCCAGCATGAAGTTGCCAGGAGACCGAATGATCACTCTATATATGGAAAAGTTCTTCAGCGCTTCAGAGAAACAGGGCTTCACACTAGAAGGCACATGGTCGACCTAAGTCTACAGACCAGAGAGACAATGGATTCATCCGTCATCAGGCTCTTCAAAACTGCAAGAAATCTTATAAGACAAGTCCGAAATGTTTTGATTTCCTCCAGGACTGTAAGAAGAAGGCTCAATGAAAATAACCTTTGGGCCCGGCACCGGTTCATGGACCTCTTCTTTCCACAGCTGAGAAAGTGGCCAGGCTTCAATTCGCACGGGAACATGTGAATTGGACATAGGAAGATTCGAGTTCACATGAGGTGAGAATTAGCCTCAAATCTTCAGATGGACGTAATTTCTTAGAGGCTCAGGAGAAAGGTACACCTCATGCTGTATGATCCTTCAGATGACATACCGCGGTGGGTCGTTGTTCTTGGGTGGCATTTCCTTGAACGCTCGAACTGAATGGTTGTGTGTGAGAAAAATCTCTTGCGCCATGTCAACTTCACACAGCTGTCTTACAAGACTCAATCAAAGAACATGGCCATTTGCCCCCCTCCCCTCACGTCAGTGAGAGATTCTTGCCAATGCATGTATGCCATAGAGCACGTATTGTGGATGACTATCTGAATGATGTTGAAATTGAGTGCTTGGTGTGTCTAGCCCAAAGTCCGCATTTGAACACAATCAAACACATTCAGAACCAACGTAAGCAATGAGTACAATGGCTAATCCCAGGTCCTAAGACCATAGAAGAATTGGAAATGACTGCTCTTGATGAATGGGAAAGAATTATTCAGGATGCAAGGTGTTTAATGAACATGATTCGTGCCAGAGGTGGAAATACTCAGTATTAAAGGGGCGAAAAAAGTTTTTTTTAATTAGATAATAAACATTTTATTTTTAAATGTTGATATGCAAAATATGAATAAACCTAAATACATTAAAATTTAAGGGTGGTGAGTTAATTTTGTCCATCGGTGTGTTATAACTGCTGTACTGATGCTGGGTGTTGGTCTGCAAGCCAGTGAAGTTATGCTGAACTGGCATTGTCACTTGTTAGGTTCCTACTCACCGTGAAGACGGACCCAATAAATGACCCAATGCCTGTACAGCATGACATTATAATTAAATTACCTTTGATTACTTACCCACCGATTTCTAGGAGTCTACTTTGGTCAAGTGCCCTCTTGACGATTCGCACATTCTCAAGAAGGAAAGGCTGCAGTATCATCTGGTCCGGTGTCTCAAACAATACAACGGTACCAAGGTGAGATGCCCTTACAATGCCACCGAGTACATCGAAGTGGATGATCTACCGGAGCACATATTGAAATGCGAGTACAGACGACCGATCGAAGTGCACACATACTGTTCAACAAAAAGTGGAACTCATATGTACACCGCTCCGTTTAACCATCAAGGCCCCGAGACTGACGAGTGCTGGGGCCTGGACTAGAAAATCCATAAAATCATGACTATGTATGTATACAAATGATTATTTTTTAAATTTAAATAAACTGTTTCATGTTTTTAAAACCAAAAATTAATTTTTTACATTGTAATACATTGTAACAATCTATTAATAAAATATTGAGTAATTAGGATTATATATAATTTAATTTATCACATTTTTCATGTTCTTTACCTTGGATCTTTGCATTTAATTAAATATGACAAAAATGCAGGAGATCAGACAAGTCCAAACAATTTATTTTTATTTTTACTGAGTCCCAAAACCTAAAGTATTATTTACTACTGATTTGCACAAATGTTCAAAGCTTATCTGTCTAACATTTAGTAGCTAAATATTTTGAAGAAGAAATCTTATGCCCTAATCTATTGTTAAAAGTTAACTGGTTTACATTGTAGCAAAATAATTTGAAAAGAAACATTCAGGTCACAGGTATATAATATCGCGCAAGTTATTCTGAGAGTTATTCATAGAATAATAATATTGACGATGGATCTAAGGATTCGTGATTGTAAGCTCTGAATTCTGTAAAAATTGGAAAGTTTGGTTGAACGCAGGATTTCCAGCCCTGCCTTTTTTACACTTTTTGTTACTCTTGATTTATTTCAAATAAGAGAAAAAATGTTATTGTTTTTTGTTGGTTATGGATTACGAGTTTCGTAAGTTGATTAAAATATATGGAATATGATAACGTAGGATTTCTTTTTTAATTTATACTGGGGTAAATAAATTTTTGTCATAATGGGGTGACGTCACTGTAGTCTTTCCGCTGGATCAAAGTTTCTAGTGCTGCTGTAGTTCCAGCTCTGGAGCCTAAGCCTAACTCTGTTGTCGACTGTTGTCGGACGGCTTTGTGAGAAGTTTTGTTGTCGGCGTTTCTGTTTCTAACTCGAGTCGTTTTTCTGTTACTGTTTCGAACTCTGCAGTCTCAACTCTTAAAGGCTCGAGGATGTCGATAAGGACGTTCGGCGACAAGCCGATTAGCTTCCAGGTGGAGGAAAATGGAGAGTACTACTGCATCGGTTCTGAGGTGATTCTCACGTTTATTATTTAATAAAATGTGAACAAATGTATTATATACTGTGTATCCTAGTAATACTGCTATCTAGTACTTTATAATGTTGGTTGAGCACTCAAAAACAAAAAAGTATTTATTTGTTTATTTTCCACAACTAGGTATAAAGACTAGTAATTGACATAAAACGAAAATAAAACATTAATTACTTGTTGTTTACCCTTACAGTGTTACTAATCCTTATACACACTCTTCCGATAAATAAAGAATATCAGTTCAATTTCATCCTTTCCAGGGCCAAATTATTGAGTGGGTTAGTTGATTTATTAAAGTGTTTTCTTTGATGAAACAATAAATTCTATTAAACAATTTTTCTCTCAAAAGCATGGTTTTGAGAAAATCTTGTCCAGGCAGATGCTTTGGCCAGTGACGAGAGTACATTACAAAGCCCAATTCCTTGGTATGGTGTGCTGCGCTGTGGTCTACATTGGTTTTGGGGCTACCAGGCATCTCGATTGAGATACGGTAGTGGACAACTGCAAAGAAGGGCAGCTAGAGGTGATCGTTCGATTGCTCTCACCACATATGGAAATGTCATTTATAGGCTTCCTTGATAAGTAGTAACTCCGAACATTCCATTGTAAAATGAACTCTAAAACAGTCAGAAGTATCTCTACTATTAGAAAGGCATGGAGTTTAAAGACAATTCGCAAATAGCGGTTCGTTTGGACACTTGAACAATGGGGGGCTTGTTCTCTTCACAGATGAGTGCTGGTTTGGTTTGTGGCAGTCAGATGACCGGGACCGTCTTCATGTGTGATGTGGAGAACGATTCACTTCATGTGCCATGCGTGACCCTTTACAAAGATAGTAGTGGGTTGAATCAGCATCCATGCCCATAATGAACTGATCGTCATGTCGATTGGATCTTTGCACTAAAGTTACATTAAGGAAGTTCTTCTGGAAACAGTGGTACCATTTGCTCCATTTATTGGGGACAACTTTGTGTAATGCATTTTGACCGCATGTAGCTTGAGTTGTCACCCATTACTTGAAGGTTGTTGGGACCTCAATAAATTATCTGGTACATTCTACTGACATGAATCAAAAAGAAAACTTATGGGACATGACATCGGTGACATGGGTTGGACATCATTCGCTGCCTCCATCAAGCATTTAACGGCTTCAAACAATTCTTGTTGAAGACTGGGATTCTGTTTCACAAGACAAAAATGCTTATTTACTTGCTGCTTTGGAGACTTGAGGCACTATGTGAATTCAGAGGAGGCAAAACGAGTTATTAGAGCAAGACTAGGTGTTAAACTTAAAACTATCACTAAATGATTTTCCGGTTTTTGGTGAATTTTCTTTCAAACCATCATAATTCAACATCTTTTATTAAAACGCATGAAATTTTTAATCTCATTTAATTTGGTTTAAATTAACATAACTATATTGTAATCAATTTAATGATAAAAATGCCTACAGTTTGAAATAAATAAGAAAATACAAGTGCTCGATTTTTTTAAAAATCTTGGAGCGTATTATAAACTGATATTCAATAAGCTAAAATTAATTGTTTATTATTTATATTAAAGTGCCGTTGGTACGTGTTTAATATGATACTAGGAAGTCCAAACCACCCCTATTTAAATGGAATATATAAAATATAACTTATTAAAAGAAAGATTAAGCTAGAAACTCGGGACTTTGAAGTTTATAACATGTAACACACTGAGATCCCTCTAAGGTGAGCGTCAAATCATTACAGATTAACATTAACTGTAACATATCCACATAGATTAGTGGTGTATTTATTAACCTTATAATATTTATTATAATTATTAATTGATTATTGATATTCAATAGGTGGGAAACTACCTCCGTATGTTCCGGGGTTCACTCTACAAGAGGTACCCTGGGATGTATAGGCGCACGCTCGGCAACGAGGAAAGGAAGAGGCTCATCGAGCTCGGCCTCAGTTCACACTGTCTTGCCTCGAGCATTTCACTACTCAGGGCTTCAGAAGTGGAGGACATTATTGATGGGAATGATGACAAGTACAAGGCTGTTTCTGTCCACTCATCTGAAACGCCAATTACCAGCTCAGCAAAGCCGAAGAAGACGATGCCCTGGGTGCCGTCTCTTCCGAACAGTTCACATCTTGATGCAGTGCCACAGGCGACACCAATCAACAGGAATAGAGTAGTCAACAAAAAGGTATATGCTTTGATTTATTTTAAATTCTTGTTATTTGTTAATACTTACTTGTAATATTTAAATGTTAATTATTATACATCTCCTAACCTAAAAATAGAAACAATTTTTATTTTATTAGTTTTGTTTGCTAATTTTATCTAATTTATATTTCAGGGAAACATATTTGTCTAGTAATTAAGCTGATGCTTTTGTGCAATTTTATGCTTAGGTTAGAAGTTTTCCTCTTTGCTACGATGACACTGATCCGTCTTCGATTTCTGAGAATGCTTCTCAGGTTGAAGTCTTAGTGCCGATAAGACTTGATATGGAGATCGAAGGGCAAAAGCTGCGAGATACTTTCACCTGGAACAAGAACGAATCGCTTATCACACCCGAGCAATTCGCCGAAGTTCTTTGTGACGATCTCGATTTGAATCCATTGAGTTTTGTCCCTGCAATCGCACAGGCTATCAGGCAGCAGATCGACGGCTTCCCAACTGACAACTTTTTGGAAGAACAGTCAGACCAGAGAGTCATAGTCAAGCTGAATATTCACGTTGGGAATACTTCTTTGGTGGATCAGGTAAATTTTTAATTGAAAAATTTTAATTTTTTTGTCTTAAATAATATTGTTGTGTAGGTTGAATGGGATATGTCTGAGAAAGAAAATTCGCCAGAAAACTTTGCCATGAAACTCTGCGCTGAATTGGGACTAGGAGGAGAATTTGTGACTGCGATAGCTTACTCGATAAGAGGTCAACTGTCTTGGCACCAAAAAACATACGCTTTTTCTGAGGCGCCTCTCGCCACGGTGGAGGTGCCTTTTAGAGCCGGGTCAGAGGCCGACCAGTGGTGCCCCTTCCTCGAAACGCTCACGGACGCTGAAATGGAGAAGAAAATCAGAGACCAGGACAGGAACACCAGGAGGATGAGACGTTTAGCCAATACGACGCCGGGTTGGTGAGGGTTACCTTCGAGGCACGTCCCAGTAGCTCAGTCTTCTGACGCTACTCCATCCTCCAAGGTTTAAATTGGGTGGATTTCTCGACAAGAGATGACGTGTTTCGAAGTAAAATAAGAGAAACGGGAAGTTGGAAAGAATTGACAAATTGCAAGAATTGGAAAAAAATGACACTTTTTTGTCATGCAAAATTTTTATTCGATATAATTCAGTACTAAAACTGGTTATAATTACAGCGTTTTGAATGTGTTTCTCATTATTCAATTTACCATTGATTTCTATACCGTCATTATTTCTTCCTGATTTCTTTTTACCTTGGATATTTTTATTTTTATACTTCTTCCTTTATTTATTTATTTGGTAGGAAGTAATGTAGATGATAGATTTGTAAATATATAAGATTTTTTAAAAAGTAAAACATGAAATAAGTAAAATGTTAAATGTCAAAGATATTTGTTGAATAGATTTGTGTGCTAATGATTATCCTATCTTCCCATTCCCGCGGCTGAATTAGTACAACTTATTAGAGATAATTCTCATATTATTACGTACCTATTTTGAATTATTAATAATAAATCTTCAACATGTCTCAAGATCTGAGTGCAGAAAGTTTATTACTTTCTCTTTATACTTTTTTGTACCAAATTTTTACTTATTCTGCCAATTTATATTTGTTTTATTAATATTTATATATTATTGGTTTCATTAATACAATTAGCCTGTAGCTCATATATTTTTCAAAATGTTTTGTCAAAGAGAAGTCTTTTCTATTAAATATACTGTTGAAAGATGTATTCATTCTGTTAAAAAAAAATAATATTACGCCATTATCGGATTAGTAAGTTTTCCGGCGTCAAAACAATCCATTTGGTGCGGCAATGTGTGCATATGGTTCCAGAAATTTGAACCGGTGACAGCCTCGTGATTAGATTATATAGTGGCCTCTTAACCTGTGCACTGCGACGAATATTGGTCTGTTGTGCATCACCATTTTTTTAATCTAGAATTCCTCGTTAAGCTTATGGTTTCTGTGTGTATCCTTCAAGCCCTGGCTTTTCCTCTCCCAGGATTAGGAATCTCGGCATACGCTTGTGCACCAATAGAGGACATGTTTCTTCTTGGCAATATCTGCACAGGCTTGTTTCTGCCACTCCAAGTACATATCTCTAGAGTCTGCAGTCCAACTTTTATTCTAACCCTAGCACGTCCTAGATTTAGTAGTTCTGCTGTTAGTTTCTGCGATGGTCCTTCGATAAACTTTTTTGCATGCCTCTGTTCCAGGCTGCATTTCCATTGAGTAGAGGACTTATTAATCCATTGTCTAATGGATCTGAGTTTGTGGCAGTTTGGTATGTCGTAAAAGGGTTCAGGGTCAATAGGTCCTCATTGAACTTTCCTCGGCCAATTTATCTGTCTCTTCAACCCTCTGCCCTGTGTGACCTGGTATTCAGACAGCCTCGAGAGGAAAGAGGGTTCTGTATGAAAATCATTATTCGATGAGGAAGTTCAGCTGGACTCTTGAGGCAGACCCAACGAAAATTACTTGGGAATTGGCAAGAGAGCATAAATTGTGGACTGCACAACTTCGGGAAAGAATATCGCTCATTAAGAGTAATTCCTCATGAGTTGACCATTGAGCAGGCCATTTGTCAACATTTTTTGAAAATCCCAAATCGAACCATTGATTCAAAACTTAACTGTGAGTGGTTACAAAAAATGTTGTTTTGACCCAACCCAGGATTCATAAGTAGAAATTGGGTTTTGTTGTTCAAAAAAAAAAAAAAACAGATTTGTATGGAATTGAGCTTTTCCCTCACCCTGCTTACCGTCAAGAGCTACAGACCTTCCGACCACCAGCTGTTCTAGTCGTTGGCTGATTATTTTCAAGAGAAAACTTAATTGTCTGGATGAGGTTCAAATTGCAGAACTTTTCTGTTCAAATTCCAGTGGTGTTGTGAAGGAATCCAAAACCCAGCCTCAAGATGGCATCAAACCATAGAACACAACGGTATATACTTTCAATATTAAAAAAAAGTCAAAATAAATTTATTTTTAAATCAGCAAGAAAAACGGTCATTTTTTTATGACACCCTATTATTATAACTTAATTCAATTATGTAAAGGTATAAAAAAAACAAAAAAAACACTGTATGACCACTATTCTTGCATCTGTAGCCAGTTTACATTTACCTTTTTTCCCACAGGCTGTCATAATATATTTACTTGGCATGAAGAGGGCATGGGTTTGAATCCTATCACTACTGTAATTTCCTTTGACAATTTGAATGTGCAATCTTTTGTTAAAGCTTAAAGTGGTTTAACTCTGTCCCTCAACACCCAATAGGGTCGTAAAGTATTGGGTTGTAAAATAAACCATTGTTCAGTAATTTGATTTCATCCCTCCTGTGTTCTAAAGTAAAGTATTAGTAAAAAGGATTAGTTAAGGTGTCATTTGTCAGTTTTGTTCTAGTTCCTATATTTTGGCAAGGTGTTTTGCCAATTTAAAAAATTGGAAAAATAGTGCATTTTCATAATTTAATGGGTTTTTTATTATTGCCAAGGGAAAACGCAGTTCTGATAGGAAAATTTATGATGTGGATGACGCTTTAGTAAAAAGGACCATCTTTAAGTGGTTTCTTCATGGCACACAGATAAAATAGGGAGTAGGCATAGGGGTCAAAAAAAGCCCAAACCCTACAGACTTACTTTATGACCTGATACATTACATTACCCACAAATCTTTAAAAAAAAGATAGAAACTGGAAACAAAAAGGAGGAAAAATTATTCGTTTAGATTATTTTGTTGTTTAATGATATATGTTAAATAAAAATAATTATGAATTGTTTTGGGGTTTATGAATCTAAAACTTTGATACATTCATTACCCACAAATCTTAAAATAAATAAAAAAAGATAGAAACTGGAAACAAAAAGGGGGAAAAATTATTCGTTTAGATTATTTTGTTGTTTAATGATATATGTTAAATAAAAATAATTATGAATTGTTTTGGGGTTTATGAATCTGAAACTTGGATCATATCCGATCACCCTGGTTTTTGTTCCAGGTGCATTTAGGCATTTCACCATCTTTACCATTGCTGGTGCGTGTCCAAATTTAAAGTATAAAGTATATGTACTTCATACATCTACGGCTGAAATGTATATTCCATATATTAAAAACAAAATTGATTAACTAAAAAAAACCTTTTTATTTCAAGATGTAACAGAATTGTAATCGTGTTTTCCCTTTTGGGCTTCAATTGGATCTAAAGTGAATACAGTCCCAAATAAGAACTATCAGTTCATAAAATACTTTTATCTTTTATTAATATTTAATTAATAACTTTCAATTTATATAGTCTATTTTATTTTTAGTTTAATTTTATTTTAATTATAAACATCTATGACACGTAACGTGACCTCTAACGAGGAATGAAGATAGAAAAAGACAATAATTTGATTTTTGTTAACAAACAGTAGTGTATACATTGGCACCTGATTTCCTTTCCAAAACAGATCTAGTTACCAGTTTCACAGAATATCACAAGTGAAGCAACACAGCTAGAAAGCTGGCACTCATATATATATATTTTTTTTTGTGAAATTGCACATAACACAACTGATGTTCTGAAGTTATATAATTAAAGTATTGTAAAATTTTAAGTGCTACAAATCAAAATTATGATTCATTTAATAATTAATATATATATTAACAATTTTTTTAATGAAAAACATCAAACAAGGTAAATATTCTGAGCTTTATAGCTTTGCCATTTACATACTATTTACAAAAGCATTCTATTTACATTTTATAAATGATAATAATGAAAGCACCAGAAAATTATACTATTTAGATAATTAAGTATGTTAAAAAACAAACATATAAAAATAAATATAACTGTGATGTAAACATAAATTAGGCCATAAAAGCATTTTAAACTATATGTATAAAATTAAGTACACTTTTCCACAAAACGGAAGAGGAAACTAAACTTCCACGAATTGTTTTCAACAGAAACTCCTACTTCATTACCAATTAATCGGCTTTTCACTCCAATTACATATTCGGTGTTAAACTAAGTTCAACGAACGAAATAATTGCCGGTATAAAAACTACAAACTTTTCAAAAGTTCAATTTTAAATATCTGAGTCCGTTTCCGATCTCGGCTGGCCAAAATTTCTCGTGATGCTCTCAGACACACTCCTTATATTCGCTAGATTCGTTATGTCTGGGGTGATATCTCTGTTGTAGTACCTAAAAAATGTTATAAATTTATAGGAAAATTAATTAAAATGTAAATTACCACGAGTGTATATGTAATCATGAAAAAAACATGCAATAAATTATTTAAGTTTAACAATTTCAAATTCTTTTTTTCAGTCTTCAGTTTTCAACACCCAACCTGAGATATTGTAAGGAAGATAATATTTAAAAAAAAAGGTGTGCATAACAAGTAATAATTACTATCCCCCTACCTAAACATCAACTTCAAAACAGAAAATCAAGTGCAAACATTAATTAGCAAGAGAAAAAATTATATAAGTGCAAAAATTGTTCTTTTAACTAAAAAAGATTTACTCTTCCATTGTTTAAAGATATAACATACTACATAACATGTTATGTTGTAAAATAATTATACCGAAGAAAGACCATGGTTGCAATTTACTGTCAGTTGTGCTAAATACTACAAGAGAATGAGAAAGAAAAGTTAATAGTCATTTTAAGACTATGGTGTGAGGGGGTAACTACGGTTTCGGGTGGTACCCTGTGAGCATTCCATTGCTTGAAACTCACAACACGTCTTCCTCGGAGCAGAATTCGACCAGTTCTTGTCTGTAAACACATCCAGAATCCTTTTCTCTGGTGTTCTTAATGTCAATGACAGCGTTCGCTCTTTAGGAAGACTAGATTCTGAACCTGTTGCTCTTCATAAGAAAACAATTGACAGTCTTATTATTTTTACGTTAAACATAATTAAAAAAAAGGAAAGAAATTCTTCTTAAATCTACAACTTTAAATATTAAATTAAAATTTGTAGAGTTTAAATAGTTTTAACTGTTGAAACAAATCACATATTTTACATCATATGAAGTTGAAAGTGTTTTGGAAAAAAAAGTCAACAGATGCTTTAGGTAATCAAATCAATAGTTTGACACAGACACAAGAACAGACAAATTTTATTAAGCAAAAACAAGGTTTATTAACACTGGGGAAGCATGGCTTCCTACGAGAGCCTAGGCGAGCTATGCAAAAAGTTATTTGTTATGAACAAAGATGTAGTGGACGCTGGAATCTCGCTCAAAGAATGCGATTTCAACTATATCCCGGTCTTGGTTGCATTCTTGGCGTTGGTAATTATCAACATTAGAGTCTGGGACAGGTTCAGACTACCGGAAAACATTGTACAGCCTCCGTTCGATGCCGTCGTTCCTTGTATCGAGGTGAGCCGAGTAAATCATTAAAAACGTCTGACCGATTTTTTTTTGTACAAACTCATTTCCAGGCTGCAGGGCACTGGGTCTTGTCTAACATTCTGATGACGTTTGTGCTGTACATCCACAGGATTATTTACAACAGCCTCACTCCGTCTGAACATAAGACTAAATCTTGGCACGAGAATATTAGCAATTATTTAAGAGGCATCCGCCATGATAAAACAATGCCGATTGAGCAGTTTCCATATATTCCATTTCTAATAACTCTTTGTATATCTTGTAAGATAACTTTTAACCATATTTTATATGTAAATATTTTATTAATCAGGTGTTTTTTTTCCAGTTGTTTTTCTCATTGCTTCTTTATCAGTGAATAAAAAACGCTATACAATGAAAAACTTTTAACCACAATCTGAAACATAACTAATATAAAAAAAAATAAAAATAAAAAAAGCCTTGTATGAAAACAAAATTATTGATCCGTATGGTTAATATCAGCGGTTTAATTATTTTTAATTAATTTTAATTTTGCCTTTAAAGTACCTATAATTTTAGTATGTTAAAATACTTACGCATTTATTAAAATTTACAATGGTAAGTATGATGAATTGACACTTTCTCGGTGTTATAAACTTAGTCAATACGACAAATTTTAAACTTTCACTCCACCAAAAATTTCAATTATTTCAAGTTTAAAAGAAAATAAAGAATAAAATCATCAAAAATGAATACCTGTAGTCATCAGGATAACAAGTGTCGTACTCGGAGTCATAAAGAGCGCTAAGAGAATCTAAACTGAGAACAGCGTCTGAGTCAAGGAGGCGAGATGAAGCCCTTGAAGACAAGGAAGTGTTATCGCCTTCATCATGAATACCTCCTTCAAACACGGAGTTAACATCGCTAAGTGCTCCTGTCACAAAATAAATAGTTTGTCACAATTTTTTTCAATTATTAAAACTAAAATAAGTTTACCTTCCGCATCTGTTAATCCAGTCTCGTGAATCATGGATATATTCTCAAGAGCAGGGTCATCAGTTGTGTACCCCGTACTTTCTCTGTCACCGAGTAGGGGCTCTGATGCTGCTTCTTCATCGCTCCATTCACTCTGTTCCGCTCTTGCTTGACTTTCTTCAGCGAGCAGCCTTCTCACTTCATCTTCCTGAAAGCAATCCGAAGCGTAAAACAAAAGTAAAACTGAAAACTGGTATGATTTACCTGTTTGAGTACTTCCTCGGCTATCCGTTTTTCTTCTTCCTCAAAAGTGGTGGTCTGTTTCCATTCTTCCTCCTCGCTTACAGGATCTGTCTGTGCGACTCCATCAGCATTTACAGCTTCTTCATCACTAAATTTAAGTTTCCAAGATTTATCAATTAAAGAATAATGGAGAATTACAAATTTAAAAACATGTTTGAAAAATATGACCTTGCACTGAGATAGTTGAGGGAGTAAACACAAAAATAATTGTTAGTAGTACATAAAACTAAAATTATGTTAGTGTTAAAAAAAAAAAAAATAAAAAATAAAACTCACATATTATGGATTGTGTGTGAAATGCCTAAAAGGTGTTGTTGTTTTGCTGCAAGATCGATGATTTGGGCCACAGTGTTCTGTTGTACATACCTTGGTGTTACATCATGCCTTTCGACTGTCTTTTGAAGCTGTCTCAGTTCAGTGAGTTCTTGCTGTTCTTCGATGAGTTTTCTGATTTGTTTCTCAAAATCTTGCTCACTTTCAGGTGTTGACATTTTTAAGTCTGTTTGAGAAGAGTTGTCTTTTTTCGAGGAATCAGATCTCGGTGAGCTTTTCTCCAAAGAGTTATTCTTCTTAATCCTCTTCCTTGAAAACTCAAAACTGGCACAAGTCTCACTCTGTACCGTAGAAGGTAGAGGCGCTGAGACCGCTTTTTCAGAATTTGTTTTCCTCGAACTTGAGCTCGAGCCCGTTTTGAAATTTCTTGGGGACTCTCGCGCTTTTGCACCTCTGCTATTGCCACGGTTGTTATTTCCATTTTTGGCTGGTGAAAAACTTCGCGATGAATTTAGACTCTCTGGGTTGTTGTTTGCAAGGAAACAAGGAGGGATGTAGTCGTGCGATGTCTTTGGTGACGTTTCAGGTGATGAACAAGGATTTACTTGAATGTCAGACGGGTAGAGATATTGCTTCGTGTCTGGAATCGACAGAAGCGGTGGTGATGGGCTTGGACTGGCATCAGTTGTTTTAGAGTAGCTTTCATCCGAAGAACTGATACTCGGTGAGTGATTAAGAGAGCTGATCTCATCGGCCGAAGAATGGACTCGAGCCTGGCTTAAATAAGGGACTCCTGAATTTAAACTCTCGTCACTATAGTGCCTTTGCAAATGTGTCCATTGTTTCGGTTTAGTCGGAGGTTTAGGAAGTGGCTTCATGTAAGGTTTTACACACTGTGATGGTGGTGGCAAAGGCGGTTCTGTCGGTGGTGGAGGAAGTATACTTGAACTAGGCGCCATTCTAGGCCAAGGCGGCGTGTACCTAAAACACAAACTGTTTTATAAATTAAAAACAAAAATTAGTAGAAAACTTACCTTGAGTTATTTCTAGCAGGTACTGGTGGAGGTTGAACAGGCAACAAAGGCTCGTCAGCTTGAGGTTGTGGTGAAGGGCCCAAAGGTCTTGGAGCAACTCTCAAAAGTTTACTTCGATCTGGTATTTGCTGAAGGAATGCTAAAGGTGTTGCAACACCTCCGTACATATTGCCTGGAAATTGAACTATTTACCGTCCACAGTTTTAAAAATATTAATACATACTCATTCCACCGGCTCTGATGCTCGAAAGTTCTTCTACTCTAATAGTACCCGGTTGTTTCCTATCCGTCAAAAAATAGGTGGTCATTTCTCCTTTTCCTTTCACTTTCACTTTACCTCTACATTGAAACTCGTAAGGGTGATTTCTCAAAACTTGAAAAACTTCTTCTGTCACCTAAGAGTGAATAGATTAGAGATCCTGCTGGAATTTTAACATACGATTCTCTTACCTGTGTGTGATTGGGAAGACCCGTTGAATCCATTCTACTTGCAACATTAACCGTATTCCCCCAAATATCATATTGAGGTTTTCTAGCTCCTATGACTCCAGCTACTACAGGACCAATGTTGATCCCTAGAAAAACCGAACAATGGAATTTATTGATTTCTTTAAATTATTATATTGTTTTATTTACATACCAACTCTAAGCATGAAATTATTGTAAGAATTGTCATTAATGCAGACAAGCTTGTCTCTCATGGCGAATACGAATTCAACGAGATGACTCATGTAGAGGCTTGCACTGTGGTCGTCGTTTTCTATTATACGGTGATCAGGCATCAGGCCGACTGCAGCCATATAGGTCGAGCCAACGGTTTTGATTTTGTCAATACACCTAAACCTGTCATCTCCCAACAGCTGAAATTTTACGGTTAATAACTTTAATTCAAGTTTTGATTGTAAATTCTGTATAAACCTCGTCAAAATCGGCAATAATCTCATTGAGCAACCTAAGACATTCAACCCCTTGATTATTCCCTTCCAGTTCCATGTAGAACTCGTGATAGTTTGTAATCGAGGCAAATACGACGCCGACCCTCGAATAACTCTGGTGGTAGAGTTCCTGTGAAACAGTGCTCTGTGTGAGAACCATCACAGGCGACAATATAACCATTAGAAAAAATTAATCAAGCGTCATACAAAATAAATATGTGTTTATGATTGATGAATAATGAATGGTTTGGAAAATAAAATAAAAAATAGCTGCTAATAAAAACAATATACACATAATTACCATGTTACTTCTAAACTGATTATCCAGAAAATGCGTTGCAACATGAGCAGGTAGAAGATTGAATAAAATTCTTTTGTTTGAGTGCTGTAATGCATCCATATCTCTCTTTTCCTCATTGGCCTAAATAAAAATAAAACGAGACATTAATATTTTTTGACTTTTTGGGTCTTTACATCCAGTTAACTTGCAGGCGTGAAAAAATACGAATTAATAACAACTTTTATCTTTCAAATTGTTATAACAATTTTTTTCCAGTGGATTTATAATTTACCTGTATTTGCCATAAGAAATCAAGCCGGGCTGTCCACTCAACATGCCGTCCATGTATAGCTACAGCCAGTAAGAACATCATGATATAAACAATGCTCACGACATGTGAAGGAACTGCAGCTCTACAAATACATGACCGTATTAGAGAAAAAAAGTCAATATTTATCCATATAAAACTTACTGGACTCTGTGGTCGTAGCAAGAAAATATCGGTTTGTGTGATATTTCTATGAGTAGGGTGTAAACTGTGGCCATGAGCAGGAGAAGAGAGCATTTGATCAATGTCGGAAGTCTGAGGAAGATCGCGACTGACAGGTAACCGAGACAGCAAGATATTGCTATGTAATGAGGAAGAGGGCAGAGCCTGTGGTCTGACCAACCTGCAGTCGCATTCACAGGTGGACAATTGACTTCAACTCTGCATGTAAACTGTAAAAAATACATTTTTTTAAAATCCTGCATTGCTTAAAAAACAAAAAAAAAACAATGTTTATAATGTTAAAACTCACCACATTGACTTGAGCAACTGTGTATATGAGGACTATAGTAAAAACTGTTATTGCTAATCTAAGGACAAAACTTTGAGAAATGTCCCATAATATCCATCTTAACCTAACTGCTAATAGCAGCATTAAAACAACCTAAAAACAAAGAAGTGCTTTTAGTAAGGAAAGACAACTTATCTTATGTTAATAACTTACTGCAATCCAAACAAACGCTGTTAGAAATAAAAGTAATAATATTATTGTTCTTGGAAGTATTGCCGCTTGCAAGCCTCCGATCAAGAGTAACAGGACTAAGCTACAAGCTAGCGAAGTGCTGTATCCGACATCGTTGTCCGCTTGATACTGAAATTTTAAATTACGTTAGATTCAAAGATTAAAAATAAAAAACATTCTCATAAACATACCCGATTCTCTTTGTCAGAATCTCGGAAAGCGAGTGTGATCAAATTGACATGTTCGGACTTTTCTCGATCAACACTCCTCGCTTCTATCGCCTGAGTAAGATACTTGTTGACCCTATTCTGAGGTTGATGATAGACGCTGGAATGCCTTTTCTTAAACGGCCTTTTAAACTTGTCAGTGACTTTGTTCTGAAATGAATATTTAAAAAACAAAAGTCAAATAAGGTTAGAATGAGATGAATAAACAAATAAATATGAAAAAGTATTATAAAATTCACAATATATGTTAAATAATTAAATAATACGCATTCACTAAGTAAGAAGAAAATACTCAAATTTATAAACTTATTACTACAAAAAATGGTCCCAATTTTATCTAAACAAAACAATGTTATATGCTACTTTTGTTATAACTACAGAACCAAGAGGATTACAATTTATTAGTAAAATTATTATTGATCATCACCCTTGCTTATTTTTTTTTAAATTTTTATTATTATTATTTTTTTTTTACGAGGGTTCGCAACAGCAGAGGTCATATCACCCTCAGGGTGCCAGTGTTTTTGAAANAAAAATGGTCCCAATTTTATCTAAACAAAACAATGTTATATGCTACTTTTGTTATAACTACAGAACCAAGAGGATTACAATTTATTAGTAAAATTATTAATAAGACCAGTTTAAAAAACACATTTTTAATAATAATATTATTATTATTTTTTTACGACGGTTGGCAACAGCAGAGGTCATATCACCCTCAGGGTGCCAGTGTTTTTGAAAAAAAAAAAAGCCCATTTGTAAGTATGTCGGGTTCGAATGCAGGGCCGCTGGATTCGAACCCAGGACCTTTACGTTACAGCGATGAGCGCCGTGTCTACACGTAAACTGTTGCGGCCACCGACGCCCCCCTTGCCTATTCTCACTGGCTTTATCTGTCAGACACATTTTTCTAACTTGATGGATGTTGGTACAGACTGATCGTTGAAGCCAAATAATGTTTGATATATAAAACCAGCAAGAATTGGATAATCAGAGGTTATCGAGCTACAAACGTTTCACAAAAATAGTGTTATATAAAGCCCATTTGAACTTGCCACCTTAAGATTTAAAATTTGTGAGATTTATAAAAAAAATTGTATTTTTCAAAAAACTTATAAAACCGATTTGAATGTTAACGTATAACAGGTAACAAGAAAAGTTTGTGTGATTTTTTAATTTGTTATTGTTTTAATACCGTTTATCAAATTTCTATTTACATTGGAGGAGTGTTTTCATCACATTATTTCAAGAGAATAGCGTCAGTTCATTACGAAAAAGTGTCTTGAACAGTTTACTGTAAATTATAAAATATTTTCTTTCTCACTGCTTGAAAACCCATAGTTTGTGCATACTTACTGCATGAATTTAAGCTTAGTACAAAAGCGGCCGAGGCAGCTCATAGAATTTGCAGTGTGTTCAGTGATGAAACAATAAGTTAGTGTATTGCCCAAAATGGTTCAAAAAGTTTCTATCTGGGAACAAGGGGACTGAAAATGAACAACCATTTTCCTCTTGGTATTGCATGATGCAAACACCTAATCCTCCTATTTAAATATAAATAGAAATGTTAATGGTATTAAAACAATAACAAATGAAAACCGCACAAACTTTTCTGGTTACTTTGTAGATAAAGTAAACTTTTAATTGTTCGATCTGTTTTTGTACAGTTCTGTTATCGATAAAAGTGTAAATTCTCATTGTACCACGTGAGGGACTTGTACCTTGTGGCTGACGTTTCTGATGTTGAGATCTGCAGGGTTGAAAGGCCTCGAACCAGGTTCGGCATGGAGGGCCCTCCGCAAATCCAAGACCTGGTATGGCAACATCCACGATAATTACAAAACACTCAGCATAAACTTAACGATAAATTCAACTACTTCAGACTATGCTTAAGCTAGGGTGACGTTGTTTCAACACGTCCTACCCAGCACAGCGCAAAGCATGTGTACTCTAAGTTTCTATTTGAGACATTTCTACAAAGGCCAAACGTGAAAATGCCTAAAGGAAATTCGTGGAAAATAACTATGAACTAATGCTAGAACTAAAATGTGCTACTTCTATAATGTGAATAAGGATTGTATATTATCGAAGTATTGAATATGTGGGTCTTCTAAACTATTTCTATTGCCAGCTGTTTTTTAAAAGATATACGATATTTCTTAAGAGAGAACATACAAACTTACAATTCTAAGATTGTTATTTTTATTGTTTATTTTTAAATTTGTTAGTAAAAAGCGATGTGAAAGAAGCTATGTGTAATTAAACTGTAAAATATGATTAAAAAAAAATTAATATGGCAATGCTAGTTTTTATAACTTTTTACAACGTATTTAGAAGTAAACACATACTTTACTGAAGTTTGGATCAACATTTTTTCCTCGGTGGTTGTAGTCACTTACCGCATCCTAAAAAATTAAATTAAAAAGACAAACAAGGGCCAAAAACATGCAGACAAACTTAAAATAAAGAGAAAACAAAAATAAAACAGCATGCGACATAATACAAACAACCATTATATTTACACTAAAAAATTGAGGGGGCAATTCGTTCCATATTCAATTATAAATAATCGTTATTGTGTTGTATGTGAGAGAAAGTGATATGCATGTATAACCGTTTATATTTTCCAGCTACATAGGAACTCGAAAAGAAACAATATGTTCCTACTTATTCACAATCTACTTTGTAAATTATGTAAAAAAAAAATTATTTCAAGCTTAATAATTGTAAACAAAACTAAAATCTTTTTTTTATTTTTTCGATTTATTTTTATTTTTTCGATAATAAAGAATTGGACATGTACCTTTTACCGCATTTGCTCACTGATGTTTTAAAGAATTAAACTATAGTAAAATGTCTCTATCATAGACTAACAATATTTTAATAATGTTTTGATGATTTAAGATACAAAATCTGAATTCTGTTTCTAATAATGTAAATTTTGTAATATTATATATTTGTGTCTGAACCAAAATAAGCCATGTCACTTCGAGATGCATCAATTTAAATAATTTAAATTATAAAAACACTTCATTGGTTAAAACGACCATACAAAATCATATTGTTGTACCAAAAATAGCTAACCTTTCGAGCCGTTGAAGCTTTGTGCTCGGCAGGTGAAGCCATGTTTGAAAATGGCACTTCCATTGAATATTTAATGGAATGGAGCAGCTGAACTACGACATTTGAGACATTCTTAAAGCTCAATTTTCGCCGTTGAGCGCCCAATGCAGATCTGACTTGAAGAGTGTTAAAAAGCAATGGCTACAATAATGGAAATTAAATATTAAATTGAGCATATTACAGGAGAATTAAAAAAAAAAAAGTGAAGTATACTTTTCTTCTTCTGACTGGAGGGACGATGAAATAAGTGGTGATTCCATGATCCCTGAGGTACTGGTTTCTTGTCCCTCCGTGGCCGGCTTCTACTTCATACTCACCTCCAAGATAGTCCAGAGTCGATTGCGTAATGTGAACACGACTGTGAGAATGCCACTTGTTTGAGTAAACTATTATAAAATTTAAAAAAAAAATTTAAATACCCTGGTTCGCCACCAGCTTCCATATTGTTGGCCAGGGTCACATCGTTTGACCATACATCGTACTGCCATTTCCTAAGGCCCAACACTCCACAAAGAACCCTGCCGGAGTGTATTCCGACCCTCATGTTCAACTGAACATCTGTTGCCTCGACGACCGATCTAAATCAACAAAAAAGAAGACTGATTAAATACAAATATAATTTAAAAAAAAAAAAAAAAACACCTAGACATGCAAGATGTTCAGAATAAAAACACACTTACGCGATTGCATCGATCATATCAAGCCCCATTTCAACGGTGCATTTTGCATGGTCTGACCTAGGCTCTGGAAGACCCGAGACACAATAATAACAATCACCAAGGATCTTTATTCGCAAACAGTGATTGTCCTTAAAAATTCAACATAAGTAATAACAGTAACAATTGATAAAAATATAATAAAGAAATCAAGTGAAAAAAAAGCTTTCTGGCTTGTTGATATTTTATTATATTTATTACAGGTACAAAAATGGGGATATAGTGATGTTATAACATAAACCAAACAATTTAATGTCAAACATTTTGTGATTGTTTCATCAAAGGCCCTCCACATACTTACCTTTACTTGAGAAAGATCATATTCATTGCAATTTGGTAATAATTAAATGATAAATTTAATACATTAAATTTTAATAGCCCATCTTTGTAATATAATCATAAAAAGCCCAGGAATAATTGAGGATCAACACGCAGAGTTGAAGCATCAGATTTACATAAAGTACTTGTAGTAAGTAATTGTTAGGCTTATAATCCACTTACATTTGCAAGTTGGTCGAACCTTCCAAAAAGTTCATTGAGAAGCCTCACAAGCTCCTGGGCCGAGCATTGAGAAGCCAGAACAGTAAAACCGACAATGTCAGCAAACAGGATGCTGAAAATAATATCCCCATTTAGACGTATTGCACCGTAGAATTTAAATTGAACGGATTACCTGACATTTTCATGTCTTTGGATGTAGATTTTGTGAAACTGGCCTTCTACAGGGGACATTATGTCCGCTTTCATTTCCATTGCGACGTGCTGCGGAAGAACAGACAAGAGGAGTCGTTCCTGAAAAATTTAAAACATTTATATTGACTTATACAAAGTGTAAAAGTAAAGTAAAAATTAAATTAGTCAATTACTCACAAGTTTTTCATTTTCATCCTCCATTTCAAGACGGGCAGCGATGCAGTTTCTCGTATCCAAAAACGCCCTCCTCTGAGCGTGCTCCATCAACGAATGAAGCAGAAGACCCACGATATTCGCACATGAAAAAATTATCAAGTTTGCAACGACCTAAAATACAAAACTGGTTAGTATAAGTCAAAAGAAACTAAAAAAATATGGTTTTAAGTCACATTTTTTTTAAAAATCTAAAAGGACTAAAATTTTTGTTAAAATAAAAAGCAATTTATAGTTGGATTTGATCCTGTGGAGTATTTTTAGTGGAGGAACGAAGTTTCTTGTTTTGCTTCCCTGTCTAATTATACACCGCGACCCTTTCAAGACAGCCCTTTCTCGGGGTTCTGGCTTTGCTGTCGGCTGCACAAAATAAAGTTTCTACAATACAGTATAAAATTCATATACTTTTTAAAGAACAAATTGGCAAGTACTCTGAAAAATTTCCGATCTTAGTTATGTATTTTTGTAAAGAAGGGTTCAAGTAATATTATCAATTTAATACAAATGTATAAGTTAATGATGTAAACCATAGGTTTTTTATTTATAATTTATTGGACAATTGTTTAATTTTCATTTAGCACATTTGACATGTAAATGAGTAAGGTTTGATTTGCTAAATCTTAATCATTGTCAAATTTCAAAATGGTCAAAATTAAGATCTCATTATAATGAAATCGCCGACGGAAATTATTATTATTATTATTTTTTTGAAAGGATCAATTTGATGAGAGAAACGGAGCGTTAATTTTCTAATCTATAATGCCACGTTCCTAGCAAACTAAAGGTCGTGTCGTCAAGTCAAATGCCACCTCTGTGAAAGAAAAAAGTTCCGCATATTCCTACAATAAAAAAAATAAACTACATATTTTAAATTTCTTTTGTACTGTATTACAGGCGAAAAGTAAATTTAAGAGAAAACGATAAAATATACAACGCTAAACAACAACAAAACAGTTTTATTGTGCCTCAAACCAGTTCTATAAAATCCAGGAAAAACGTTGAAATAGTTCTTAAACAATAACGTTAATGAAATCTCTATTCAATAACAAATTGCAATTTATGGCTGAAATTATCCCGAAATAATGAAATCACTTCATTAAAAAGTAAAAATAATATAAATTAAACGGAAATGTTTTATAGTTTTCGTCTTGATCGCTATAGATGATGATGATGTTTCGTACTGTAGAAACTAAAGATCTTTGCAAAGGCACTTGTAGTTACAAGAAAAACAACCCGAATCAATCTAACAATAAGTCTTCTAGTATTTTAAAACAATGAAGATATTGTGATAATTGTTTGTTCAACACGATCTCTACAGATTTTGGTTAGTTCTATAAAGGTAGAACTTCGCACGTGCTGGTACTTGGTAGATCTATCATCTCGATCTCTACAGACGTTGATTCACTCTGTAGGCACCCAACTTGGCAAATCCAGTTAGAAGTGCCAAAATAAAACAACTCGAATCGAGTTCTCTAAAAATACGTCGTTCAATAGCTTAAAACAATGAATATATTTTGATGTTGATTTGTGCAAGGTGATCTCTACAGATTTTGGTTAGTTCTATAGAGGTGGCACTTGGCACGTGCTGGTAATTAGTCGTACTAAAACAAAACAATCCTCCTAGATATATAGTTTATTATGTTAAAACAATTAATTTTTTTTAAACTATGATTTATATAACTCGATCGCTGATTCGATCTGTAGAAAAACAACTTGGCAAATGTAGAAGTACCAAGATGAAACAATCAGGCTAATTTTTTAAGATATGTCGTTCAGTTATATGTTAAAATAATTAATGATTTGTTCAAACTTATCACTATGGATGTAGATTAGTTCTATCGATCTAGAACTTGGTAGGTGGTAGGTCATTACAATCAGAATTTATTTTTCCAAGATATGTCCTTTAATTCTATAACCTATAGGAACTATGTACACAAGTACAATTGCCAAAATAAAACAACCCGAATCGAGTACATTAAAACAATGAATATATTTTAATAATGGTTTGTTCAAGGCGATCTCTACAGATTTGGGTTGGTTCTATAGAGGTAGAACTTGGTACATGCTGGTACTTAGTCGTAGTGCTAGTACTAAAACAAAACAATGCGAACGAATTCCTCCTAGATATGTCGTTTATTGTCTGAAAACAATTAAGACCAATTTGGCAAATCCAGCTAGAAGCGCCCAAAAAAACACAAACCTAATCGAGTTCTCTAAGAATACGTCGTTCAGTACTTAAAATAATGAATATATTTTGATATTGATTTGTTCAATTCGATCTTTACAGGTTTTGATTAGTTCTATAGAGGTAGAACTTGGTACGTGCTGGCACTTGGTAGACGTACTAAAACAAAACAATCCGATTTAATTTCTCCTAGAAATATCGTTTATTGCCTTAAAACAATGAAGACATTTTAACAATCATTTACCTATCACGATCTCTATAGACTATTCACTCTGTAAGCACCCAACTTGGAAATCCAGCAAGTAGTGCCAAAATAAACAACCGGGATCGAATTTTCTAAGAATACGTCGTTCATTACCTTAAAACAAAGAGGTTATTTTGAAAATAATTTGTTCAACGCGATGTCTACAAATTTGGATAGCTCTATAGAGATAGAACTTGGCACGTGTTGGTACTTAGTCGTGCTAAAACAAAACAAGGCGAACTAATTCCTCACAGACATATCGTTTTATTATATTAAAACAATTAATAATTTGTTCAAACTGATCTCTATGGATGATGGTAGATTAGCACTATAGATTTATAACTTGGCAGGTGGTTGGTCTACCAAGACATAACAGTCAGAATCTATTTTTCCTAGATATGTCCTTTAATTCTATAATCTATTGGCATTATGTCCACAAGTACAATTTGTAACCGTTAGATAAAACCAGAGATCTTACTTTGTCGCTTGATCAGTTTTTGATATGACTTCAAGTTTAAAAATAGCAATGTGTTGTAATTGCCGAAGCATTTCCGCCAGTGCAAATCACACGCAAATGAAAGGGCGTAAATAGACGGCGTCAAATAAATTGGCCCAAATTGAATTTGATTAATTGGCCGCGGCTGGCAGAAGAAAGAGAAGCAGAAGCCAAGACAGCGGCCCGTAACACGGAATCGTTTCCGGTCAAGGTACATCCCCCATTGAGAAGTCACGAGACTAAAACGGTCATGGATGAACTTGGCACCAGATTCATGCAGTCGATTAACCAGATCTTAGATTAAAACAAACGTTTAATACGAACCGAAGGGTGAACAATCTGACAACAGTGCCAACCAAAACGATAAACGATTTGTTGTTAGCTTTAATATAAGGGAAATACACCAGACCAGTACTGTCATTCTTGAAAACGTGAAGATTTAAAAAAATTTAATTTTAAGTTTATTGACCTAAAATTAAATCATTATGACGTTTAATGATAATCTCATCTATAGACCAGTCTAATAATTGGCAAATAGAATGAAAGACATGACAAATTATCTCACGAACTATTCGAAACTATTTGATACACAGGTACTCAAACTATATTCTATTTTCTTTTTGTTATCCATTTTACCATTAATGGAAAGGTCAATGTTCGTCTCGACCTTTATTAAACTATGGTATTTTCTGCAACTAACTACTTGCAGAAAAGAGACGAGTCCTCGGTTGTGTTATACGTTGTAAAAACTTTTCAGCTGGAAGTGTAGCTACACATTCTACCAGCAAATGCGTTGTGGATTCTGCCTGCAGAATCTACGTTCTTTCTCAGGTGTCCAACTTGGCTTTTAGTACCCCGTCATAAAACCTGTCGAAATTCTGTGTCTCTATGCATCCTGCAATTTTTTTACAAGGAGATTCCCAAAGTATGAACTTCTATTCCGCAAAAGAGGTGCGGCTGTACCTTTCAAGGAGGCTTGGACCATTCTGGATATTGAAGTCAAAATGTATCTGGGGTGCATGGATCTCATGACGGAAATCAGTAACAAATGTCCTGACTCTTGGCTGGGTTCTCGGGTTCCCATGAAACAGAGATAATGAGCAAGCCGACATACTGGCCAGGAGTGGAGTCGGTATACTTAACCATACTTTGGCCTAGCAATTTGCAAAAAAAAGACACATTAAAAAATGGATCGCTAATTAGTCCAAATCTTTGTGGATCAACACCCCAGGGATGAGACACGCGGAGGGACCCCCGCCGAACTCACATAAGAACTGGAGGAACCGAAATAAAAATGGGATTCTGGGTCAGTCCTTTGACTGGACATTGTCGCCTAAGAAGAAAGACCAGATAAGAGTACTGACAGAAGAAATATTGTGTAGATTTCGAGAAAAGGGAGAATCTACGGAACACATTTTAATTTGAGGATCTAAACAGGTAAGTCTGTGCTGCTGGATGAGAAAAAACTCAAGCAGTCTCTTATAAAAAAAAGTACCACTAGCTAGACTATGAAACTTGATTAACTGCCTGTAGTTGAATAATGAACTACAAAAGTAAGGGGTGCAATACATCTAGGTCGAGGGTATCTCTATCTATCTATAAATCATCAATAAACTATGTGGACGCCACCGAAATTTTATTCCTTAGCTCGAATCTTATCAAATCTTTAATAACTGAGAGCTTTTCTAATAAAAGAAGATACCGACATCAACTCAAGTTACGGTCCTTAGACAGTACCTAGACAACAGACGTAGAATCCCCACTCAAAACCAGAAAGAACGTAGCAGACGACTTATACAACTACAAAGACGTCTAGGACCAAAATTTGTCACGAGTATAAAACCCCAAATAACCATGGTTCATCCGATGTCCAGCACAACCAATCCTTCCAAAAAAAGTCCTCAGACGACACTAACCTCATTACCCACAACTACGT
Source organism: Cimex lectularius (assembly GCF_000648675.2). Lineage (NCBI taxonomy): Eukaryota > Metazoa > Arthropoda > Insecta > Hemiptera > Cimicidae > Cimex > Cimex lectularius. Next base: position 2,376,474 of record NW_019392683.1, read on the forward strand.
CTGTTTCTGCTTCCTAGAGTTATACTCCAACTTCCGGCCCTGTGTATACTTTTCTATCTCTGAGGCCTACCTATGACCTTCTAGACCTTCTATGACGATGAATAGACCTCGACGACAGCCTGTTTTCTCTTGAGTTTTTTTTAAAAATATATAATCGGCTTACCTGTTGCCAGAGGAGATGGTGAAACTGATCGACGAAGGCGGCGCTCACAGCGAGGTGTACGAGCGGAAGTGCTAGTCCGAAAAGTGCCGCAACCCACGTTTTGAGAGGCATCATAGCATACGCTATGAAGAGGACGAAGAGGATCTGCCAAACCCCTTCCGGGAATACTCTGCGGCTTTCGAGCTTTAGGCCCGTTTGCGGCCCCAGTGGGAGGCCGACGACGACGAAGGTGCCGCAGAAAAACAGAATGACGTAGCACACCCAAAGCAAGTACGTGTCTTGCATGTACCTGAGGAGAAAACAAACCCATCAGTAACTTTCTGCTAAAAATAAAAATGAAATATGAGAAAGAGCATATCAAGCTGCATCAAATGACCTATGTATACCTACGTATAGGTATATGGAGGTAATACCATACATAGTATGCCATGTAATACCTAGTACCATATAATATCTAAGTATTTTCTTTTATCAAATAATATTATTAATTTCGATTAATTATTCTTTTTATGTAAATTCTTGGTTGAGATAAAAAAGTCAGTGTCACGAGCAGGATTCGAACCCACGACCTTCGGCTAAATACGCCGCTGCTCTACCACTTGAGCTATCGTGACTTCGATCCTCTTGGACACCAACTCTCCATCTCAACCTACAACCGTTCGAATTTTCCCTCTTTTTTGCCATTTTCACGATAACTCAAGTGGAAGAGCAGCGGCGTATTTAGCCAAAGGTCGTGGGTTCGAATCCCGCTCGTGACACGACTTTTTAATCTCCATCAAGACCTTACATAAAAAGAATAATTAGTTGACAGAAGTAACTTGGTTAATTGAATATAAAACGTAAAATGAATGAATATTATTAATATCATTTTATATTAATGCGACCTTCAGCTCGGATTTGTATTATACATTAATCAATTAATCATATCCCATATGAATTAGTAGGCATGTTGATATAAAATTCAATTAATTTGTTGAAGTCGTGCGGAGAGGTCAAGAATGAGGTAGTTTTGAAAAACACTTTTTCATTTTTTTACCGACGTTTCGACCTTTATTCGGGTCATCTTTACAGCCTGGGCAAATTCCGAAACATGTTGATTGGAAAAAATACAATTCAAGAGGTAAATATAAATTTTATACCGAGTATTTCATACTCACATGTGGTGCTATTCTTTTGGTGTCATATTGGTTTTGTGTGAAACGTGAATTTGTATTCAGCTGTTTGTATAAATTTGTATAAAATCCAATGTTGTGTCAACATTGAATTGACCTGAGAGAACGGATAAATCTAAAATGACTTTCATGAATGACAAATGAACATTTGGCATTTGGCAAAATAACATTTCTACATATTTAAAGTTTGTTGCTTAACCGATTTAAAAGATCAATGTACAACAATTAATTTAATATTTAATTAGATTCATTTGTAAATATCATATTTTGCTTAAATTTTAAAAAACCTTTTATCCACCCTGCCACCATCATCACGGCTATACAGCTTTATTTAATATTTATAATTTAATTAATTAATAAGATCGCTTGAAGGACTCATGACATTACTGGTCTATACCATATTTAATTTTCCGTTGGTAATATTTACTATAAAAAATTATTTTTGTTTAAACGACTCTGCCGGGTCCTCGACCTCTTGGCATGCAGGGTAAAATATGCAGACTGGAATAGAAAAAAATACTTACAAATCTTGTCATGCAAACATGTAAGGAGCATAAAGTATGTTGTGTTAAAAATCTCTCTTATGTTACCGCTAAAGCCAAGGTAGAAAACAAAACAAAGGGAAAAAAGAAGAAAAGAATCCCTCAACGGTAACATTATCACGTAAGTAAATACAGAACGGGCCAGGATTAAAGGGCCCTGTTGAAAATACAATTAGTAGAGTAGTAGAGAGTTAAAAGTTTGCCCCTCCATACATTACAATTAACAGCCCAAGGCGGTTATCAGATAAGGGGTGTTTTTGAACGCTTTGTCCAGTCACGAAACACACTTTTTCAACTTTAAAGGACTGCCTTAGTCCAGAAATGTGACTTACGTTCAGAAAACTTTCGATGTCGACCGATTATAATCAAAATACAACTTGGATCGCAATTGGAAAACAATTTTTTTTGACATACAGATTAACTGATCTATCCAATTATTTGCTACCATATTATTTATGTAATAGCCGAACTTTTTTATGAACATTACAAGATTTTATTTCTTCTTTTATCTTAAAGAACAACTATAGCAATTTTTATTTCTCTTTTCTTTAAACATGTATGGTTCTTAATAGTAATTGTTATTCAATATCTTTGGGATTTTTTCCAATTCAACTGACTTGGGTGTTTGTATTTATGTTTAGTTTTTATTAACTACATAATTTGTAAAAATAAATATCATGTCCTAAAGCCCACGCATGTGTCCGGCATGCAGAGAAAGGTTGCTCCATGTGACCTACCTAATTGACAGGTGAAATTCCTTGGCTCTATTTAGAGAGCGTGTATGAATGACACCCAAGAAATGCGCTTAAGCAAAGTATCTGGGGGTTCTCGTATCGGAGAGGAAACAGGGTTGTATTTTGTATGTACTAGTGATAGTTTTGTGTCCCTAGCGGGCGAGAGTGAATGCATTCATTAGCGTAAATGTGAAGTTATTAGTTATGTAATTTTGGGGTAAAACCATCAACATATTTGACAGGCAGGTAGGTGGTCGAGGTTTTTGGCAAAAGTACGAGCTGTACCTGTTTCCTGTGCACTTCTTATCAACCTCCGTTTCTGTCGAAAAATGGACCCGAGTAGCACAAACTTGAAGAAATATGACAAACATTCTATACACGAAAACATCAAATACAAAATAGACTCCGGTGAGAATCGTGCTTGAGCACGGGAGCGAGTGTCTGGGTCTCCTGCTCCGATTTTTGGAGGAAAATTTTATACAGTACTGTTAGTTATGTGTACCTATCATATTTTGAGAGTGAATGTATTTATTGGTGAGAATGTGTAGTGTGGGAGGGCTGATGGCAGAATATTGAGTACCCATCGATCCCCAATTAGGTTAGTTATAAAATAAGCGCAAAGGGTAATGGAGGAATAATAAGTACTCCAGCACCCTAACTGATTTTATTTTCCTTATAACTGTTCACACATACTAATGGAATGTATCTATTGAAAATCTATTAATACCCACCACCAAATTTAGCAAGTTATCTTTCTATTACCTACTTCTCTATCAATCTACCTAAAAACTCACGTATCTATCTTACTATAAACCAACCTACTTTTCTATCTATCTACCAACACCTACCAATCCATCTGTCTTCCTACCTACCTTCCAATTTACCTATCCATCTACCTTTCTACTTACGTACCAACCTATCAATTTACCCATTCAGATACCTTTCAATTTATCTACCCACCTACAAATTTAACTTTCCACCTACCTTTTTATCTCTCTACTCGGCTATCAATTTACTTATCTGTCTTCCTACCACCCTACCTATCTATGTATTAATTGACCTACAAATCAATCTATTTATCCTCCTACCAATCTATTTTCTTTACTATTTACCTAATAAATTTTTATCCATCTACCTATCTTAACAATTTACTTACTTACATATCTTCCTACCAATCTACCAACTTTTCTATCTATCCATCTGTCTTCTTATATATCTGCCAACCTACCAATTTACTTACTTATCTATCTTTCTACCAACGTAACTACTAACCTAACTAATCGACCTACAAACTAATCTATCTTCCTATCAACCTACCTACTTTTGTACCTATCTACCGTCAACCTTCCTTTCTATCTATCTATCTACCGGCTTAACAACATACCTATCCATCTACGTATTGATTTACCGTCTGCATAACTTCCTAAGATAAAGCTATTTACTATAACCAGACAACAACCTTGGGTACAATGATTTCTAACAATATTGATCAACCCGAAAGAAACATGATTTTGACAGTTCGTGTGCAGCAGAAATAATAACGATAGTGAGCTTAAAAGATATCAACAGCACTATGTATTTATCACGACCGAATTTGGGCAAAGTAAATCCGCAACTTTCCTCGATTGTAATCAATTTATAAAGATAAATTAAACAGATATTTACTTAAGGGTTGGGATAATCGCTTAATGTCTGCTGTCTAGGTATAGTCCTAATTATTTGACTTAGGTAGAAGTCGGCATCTCTTTGTTGTTGATGTACAGTGGAAAGCAAGACTTTTGTTCAATGTGAACGTACACAGTACATTTTTCTTCATTCAGTCTTGCCGTTCACTTTTTGCACCAGAATTCGATAAATTCCAGTTGTTCTTGGATGTCAGAGGAATGATTCGAGTTAGGTGACAAAATGCTGTATCGTTCGTGATCGTATTGGGGTGTGTGTATAAATCGTATGAAGTATAGATGTATAAAGGATAGGACCAAGAATGTTCCCTTGAGGGATGCCGGATTGTATAAGTCTGATTCCCGAGAACTTGTTCCCGCACCTCTTTCTAAGGCAGCGGTCAGATCGGTTTTCAGGATAAGATAATTAGGAGTGGAGAGGAAGCGTTTAAGTTTAGGGTGCCAGACCATACCAAAAGCTTGTGTTACACCTAGGAACGCACCCAAGCACTTTGTTCTCTAGAGCAGTGGAGATGGTGTCGACAACTCTGGAACCATATTGGATCGTAGAATAATGTGGTCGGAAGCCAAATTTGTGAGAGGGAATTATTTTATGAGTAACTAGGAAATTAATCGCTTTAACGGATATATCTTGAGCTAATATTAAATTGAAGCTGTCGAATTAAATATTGTAGCTGAAATTTTCGTTTTTGGTTAAATTCCAAACTGTAGAGCCTCCCTAAACTCCTCTTTAGCTATAATTGACTTTCTTTTTGTACATCCGATATTATTGTATATTACAGTTAATTAAGGTTTTTAGTTGAGATGAGAAAAAGTTAACGGCACGAGCGGGATTCGAACCCACGATCTTCGGCTAGATACGCCGCTGCTCTACCACTTGAGCCATCGTGACTTCGATCCACTCGGACATCAACTTCCTATCTCAACCACACCTTATGAGTTTTCCCTCCTTTTTGCTATTTTTCAATTGGTCAAGCGGACCACGAAATTAGTGAATTATTGTACATGAAGAGTTGCCTGTCAGCCTAGCTTGTTCCACATCTTGTTAAAAAATGTGCAGAAAATCTATTTATGTACTAATTTTACAAGATCAATTACGACCATCACTTCCTTAATGATCTAGACTGTCAATTAGACCACGGTCTTGTCAGCCCTGCCTAAAAGAATTTAGGGTCAGTCAGCCCTGGAGACAATTATGTCATTTCGGCCCTCGACAGATACAAATTAAAACCATAATATTCGTTATTAAATACATTCTTTCCTTAATGAACTTGAGGAAGGTGGGATGGGAAAGAACCATTTTTTATATCCAGTTGTATACCTATTGGTTCCATATATGAAGCAAAGTTGGATCTGGTAAGAATTAGTTTTGACTTAATCTGACGTGTAAAAGCTTTCTGCTAATCCAGCCGATCTATTCTTCTTACCTATTTTTTAATTATATTGTTTAATCCTTCATTAAGTGAGCTATTATATTCTAGTAGAATAATAAATTTATGTATAATAACGAATTTAAGGAAGCTTTGAAGTTAAACTCTAAATCCTTGTTCCTGTTAATAAAAGCTTCTCTGTACAAAAAAATTAATCAAGTCATTAAAAAATGACGGTTAAATCGAATTAGGCATGCCAATATATAAGTAACAAAATTACCTTGTGCTAAGGAAGACGAGTAGGAACAAGAAGAGAAGGCAATGTAGTATGTGGTATATGTTCTGGGCTGTCAGGGTCCTCGTGTAGACGAAGCTGATGTTGGCGAGGAGGGCTGTGAGGATGAGGAAAAGGCAGACGACAGACGTGACCGAGCTGTGCTGGAGTTTGAAGATGTAGCGCTGGTAGAGGGCCTCGAGCTCGTCGTTTTCGAATCTCTGCCGGTCGACCAGCCTAGAGAAGACCAGCTTCCGGTGAGAGTCCATCGCCTTCACGCTGTGGTCCATCTTAGGCGCTGTTCAACCCACTTCCCACATCTGAAAATTGTAAGAAATTCATATTATACACAACTCGAAAGATCTAATATTGAATAAATATTGAATCGTACGAGTTAAAGGAAGGTTCGCTGAACTATTTGTACTGATTTGACATTTTGTCCCGGTTTCAGAGTTTTAAAGATTCAATTATACACATTGTATTGTAGTGAGGATAATTTTGACGACCAGAAAAACCCTGAGATAGACCTTTCTCAATGCAAGCGGGAACTAAGCAATTACCCAATTATGAGCGCAAGCAGAAGTATCTGGGTAAAAAAAAGGGAGAGATCGATGGGTAAGAGGGAGAGGGAGAGCGAGAGAGGGGAGAGGGGAGAGAGGAGAGAGAGGAAAAGAGAGCGCAAAAGAAAGTCATGTGAGTTAGAGAAATAAGAGAACGAGTGAACGTGAGAAAGAGAGTGTAGAGAGAGATAAATACATAGATATATGACGAGAGAGAGAGAGAGAGAGAGAGAGAGAGAGAGAGAGAGAGAGAGAGAGAGAGAGTGCGCAGAAGAAAGTCATGTGAGAGTTAGAGAAATAAGAGTACGAGTGAAAGAAGAGGGAGTGAACGTGAGAAGAGATCGATAGATAGATGAATAGATATATGAGGGAGGGAGAAAAAAATAAATAGGTAGATAGGTAAAGAGAGAGGTAGTAAGAGGACAGTTAACTAGAGAGAGGAAAGAGAAAGAGAGAGCGAGTGAGAGGGAGGGACTAATAATATAGGGAATAATTAGATCACTATAAATTGATATCGTGTATAATGTACAAAATATATCAATGCATACATTCTCAAAACATTTTATTGGTTGGTTGTTAACAGCAATTTCATCTTAGCCTTCAAGGAAGTTTTCTTTTGACTTTATATACTATATTAAGTTACCGGGTTTCGCACGAAACAACTTTCTTGAACAAGAGTATATAGTATCACGCCAAGTTCTATTTGCCGAGCCGCTGTTCAATACTGGCAAAGCCCCTCGGATTTATTTAATATCGATGTAAATAAAGTTAAACGTTGTTGGCGTACTTGATCTTGACTTTTTCACGCCCAGTGAATAAGGCGTGGCACCGAAAGCCGTCTGTCTTGACAGATAGCAAGCCAACATGAATAATGACCATATCGCCAAAAACGGTTTATCAACTGGAATAAAACCCAACCTAATTTTCACATTATAAATTATAAAGTGGATAATAGATTAGGAAAAGATTTCTGTAATATGAAAAGTTTCACGACATTTGTGGAGGAAACACGGCTGGGCAAATAAGGAAGATCCATGGAACGTTGGAAGCATCAGTCTCGGGCTTAGGAGCGATATTAGTATTTCAATATCCCCGCAATCCTCGAGAACCGAGTCAATACATCTTTCAGAACCATACAAATCGGAATTGGCAAAAGGGGAAGGAAAGTTTTTAAAGTGAAGTATTTTCATCTTGTCTGTCCTCATCGGCTGAGGACAACGGTCTGGATTTAGTGAAAAGCCAAAAGGGCGGATTTGACGTTATACGCAAAGACGCGAGACGTACCGGCTTTAAATGGAATGGGGCGGAGAGAAAGATAAAACACGTTTCCATCAGCAGGGAAATATTGGGTTGTTTGTAACAAATTCAGTAGTACGGAAAAGGTGATTTTTCACTTTTAAGGGGCCGCGTTCAAATGAAATATTTGACGCACCATCTTAACTTTTTAAACAATCAGTTATATTTTCTAGCCAAAAATAGAGATCTTAATCCTCTGTATCAGATTTTCTCGTTGTTTACACGACGAATGCGTTTTATAGCCCTAAGACGGTCAAATTTTCTATGATGGCCAGAAATTTATCACTAAAACCATCACTCGAACGAAACGTGGACGGAAATGGATATAAATACGACAATTGAGCCGATATTCCGAAGAGCGTGGCCTCGGCCTCTAAATATTTTAAGAGACATTGAGCCAGGCAAATTGGAAGTCTGTCAAAGATCAGAGACGTTTAGCAAGAACTGAGAGGAAAAACGACTGCCAGGAAGAACTATTTGATCTATTTCGACGAGCCAACGCAAACAGGTATGTACAATTATTACGAAAATATATTTTCCACTTGCGATTTCACATTTTGAGGATGAACTAGTAAGCACTAATGACTAAATATTTGTATATTTGTAAATATTTGTATTTCACCATTAAATAAAACGATGAGACAATACCAACGATGTCTATCAATTTCACGGGATCCTCTACATTATTTAACAATGAACACTGAAAAGTGAGAATCCAGAAATATAATATCTAAATAAAAATTAAAACGTAATTCGTTTGACAGCAAATATAATTTCATATTCAATTATGTAAATATATAAACAAGCATATAGAGCGAGATGCATATAGCTAATAATACAAAACAGGGAGAAAGAAAGAAAGAAAAAAGAAACGAGAGAGAGAGAGAGAGAGAGAGAGAGAGAGAGAGAGAGAGAGAGAGAGAGCTTTGATTTCATAAACGATTTTTTTTACAATCTCGCGGAGTTAGGTCAATTTGACCTTTCTAACACTCAAACATTTTACTGTTTGAATTTACACACATGCACTTCTAGATGATCATATGTATATAATAATTAGAAATAATTAAGCTGAAAAATAATAATAACTAAATAAAACAATTAAATGCATTTAAATGTAATAAATCAATAAATAAAGAAATCATATAATTGCAAAATTTACGAACAATGTTACAGTTTACATACATATACAATTAAATTTTCATCATCTCATTAAACTGAAATAAATCTATTAAGAAAGAAATCCTGAAAAGAACTTACAAATTTGTGCAAAATAATATACAATACACTATAATAGTTTGAATATTTGACAGTTATAATAAATTCAATTATTAATCATTCTTTATTAGTAGTGAGTGAGTAAGTGTGTGTGTGTGTGTGTGTGTGTGTGTGTGTGTGTGTGTGTGTGAGAGAGAGAGAGAGAGAGAGAGAGAGAGAGAGAGAGAGAGAATGAGAGGTGAGTAAGAAGATAGTTAACTAGAGAGAGTGAAGGGAGAGGGATAAATAAAAAGTGAGACAGAGAGAAAGAAAAGAGAGAGACAGTGAGAAGAAAGAAAGAAAGAGAGAGAGAGAATAATTAGTAATAGTGATGAAGGGGAGAGAGACAGCGAAAGAAAGAGTGTGAGAGTTAGAGACATAAGAAAATATGGGAAAAAAGGGTGAATGGGTGTGTTGTTTTAAGTGAGGGAGAGTGTGTGTGGGTGAGAGAGAGAGAGAGCGAGAGAGGCAGAAAGGGAGAGAGAGTGAGAGAAAAAGAGGTGAACAAGAGAACAGTTAACTAGAGAGACAGAGAGAAGAGAGAAAGAAAAGAGAGAGACAGCGGGAAGAAAAGAGAAAGAGGAACGAAAAAGAGAGAGAAGGAGGGAGTGGTTAAGAATAAGAGAGATAAATGGGTACCTTACATAAATAGTGAGAAAGAAGTAGAAAGTATTAGGGAATGAGATGGTAAGCAATTTTGACAGGGTGACAAAATTTGTGGAAGTCTGGCTCTCCTCCCACCCAGGATTTTGTTAATTATTTGCATCAGTATGTCCCAGAAAGAGCATATTTGTTCGATCTACAAGATTGAAGATACTACAGAGTAAAAAAAAGGGTAAAGAATTTAACAACAGTTAAAAATTAAAAATGATTATGTTTTATGATTTTGTAATTTACAAGGCAGGTCGAATCCCATTCTCGCCGTATTAATCACGGGCTGATTCCGTGCATAATTGTCAAAATAGTTTCAGAAAGGACGATTGAAACCGCTTCATGTTCGCCAAACCCCGAACAATGGGCACTAGATAAACAATGGTCTTGCTAGACTGCATCGGCCTTCGCAGCCTTGCCCGTTTCACAGCTTAAACAATCCTCTCGGATCGAAACAGTTCTTGAATTGATTGATAATCCATCTCCTTACTTCAATTGTGAAATGAAGGTAAAATCAATAGAGGGATAATGTCAGGGTAAAATAATAATAAACACAATAACGATTCATTAATTTATTTGAACGGCATACAAATATTAATTTTCCATTGCGATTTCCTGATTTTTAAAAAAGGGTTAAAAGATAAATATAACGGGTAAAAGTAGAGTACGCGTGGGTGGATGGAGGCGTCGACACCCTCAAGTTATTTATTATCACGATAACGCGTCGAGTTAAGATTTAACATATGTTAATTTTTTCAAATTAAGGAACAAAGTGACTAGGACAAATAAATGACCCTTTCTGGCATGTGGAAAGAAGTCCCTTATCACAAAAAAATACTAATCCAATGTGTTCCCCCAGCCCCACGGGAAACGTGATTACTTTTAAGGCCTCGGAATATAATATATTACACTTTAAGTAATTTTCTTGGTAGAAATTATTTTTTCCATGTATTATTATAGTTTTTATTGAAAGTGATAGACTGAAATGATCGACTCATCCAGCTTTTTATTTTTTTCATGTGAGCCTGGTTAAACTACCAGATCTGGTTTACTACTTTTTTCTGCATTATTCGTCTAATCCGAATTTTTTCTGATCCAAACAAAGCTTCAGTTTAGACGAGCGAGATTGTAATGTAGGATATATTTAAAAAATCTACTTATAGGGTTTATATAGGCTTTCCGGCCTATAGGATATATTTTAAATTGTATCGATACAGTGTTCCACTGCAGTAAAAAAAATCTTCATACTCATTTTCAGGGCAAGAGTTTGTTGAATTGAAATTACGTTGACAATGCTATAAAAATCTATCATCGATTTTCATCGCTGATTTGATGGGAAAATCGCCCTCAACCTTCGTGACCCAATTTAGCACGAGCTGTTACAAAGAAAAGTTGACGATGGCGATTTAAAAAGGCAAATAATACCATAATAAGAGCACTTGTGTCAAACAGATAATGCAAGGGTGATAGGAAGAAAGATGGAAGTCTTCAAAGATAACGCGAATGTAATCAGATCAAGGTGTGCGTCAACGACCGGCTGAAAATCGAGGAATAAAACTTGCAGATTTGTGCAATATAGCAGACTAGATTAACCGACATAACTATCGTACTGAAACGAAAATTATGAACAAGAAAAAAATAGAATATATTGCTGCAATATTACTACAAATTTATGATCATTGCTTAATAATAATATTGTTAATAACAGTGTGTGTCTGTTGCGTGCGCACACATATTTTTGTCAAAAATTGACCTGGATTGACCAGAAAACCATGTAGTTTGCCCACCTCTAGGACAAGAGCAGACATAGTGTTAAAAGTAGTAAATAGTTTACTAAAAATGACTGGTTCATCTTGGAGTATTTCGTGGAAAATGATATATGGTGTATACACCAAAATTAATAGAAACAATTGTTTATACCGTGAAATTTTCATTATCTCAGCTTTTTTGTTAAATATCCATATATCGTACTAAAAAGTAAAAAAAAAAATACCTAAATTCTTTCTTGGTGCAATTATCCTATCTTCATTTTCGCAAATTCATGGTATTGACCTACTACAATAACTTTTATTGTATTTCATCTCGACATTGTGACATGTAGGTTTCGTGGTTTTTCTTTCTCGATCCGATGGAATGTAATTAAATAGATAACGCGTTGAGGGTATTTGCAAACAATTTTTATAATTGGTCAATTAATTTTTCAACCTGCGATGGAATACCATTTACATCGAGTATTCTACGTGTTTACGCCCGAAGCAGTTTTTCAATAATGGACGTAAAGTGTCGTTAAAATTGAAAAAAATGTCGTAAGTTGTATTTCAGCAACACATGCCCCCCGGAGTAAACGAAAGTACCCGAAGTTCCTTTTTTTAGAGTTATTTTATGTCCTGGGAAAGGGTTTTATGGTGTTTTGGAAGGGCCTTTCTGTCTATATGGCCGTTTCTCTACTTCTCCAGGTTCTCCCCTGTCGATAAAACGTGGATGTAAATAGAAATAGGAAAAAATGAACTAGTATTTTACTTACAACCCGAGAAAGATCAAATGAAAATTGTGCCGTAGTCTATTGTAAAATGTGAAAGTGATTTTTGTTTATTTGATATCTTCCTTAAGTTGGGACTAAATAATGATTATTGTCTTGTTTTTCATTGTCAGGTCACTTATTGTTACTTAAATGTGCCAAGGGAGCTAACAAACTGCTGAGGTCATAGTCAGCCTTCAACGCGTAGTTGCTTCTTTTTCTTACTTTTCATGCTTATTTTTACTTAATATACGTTAATATTTATCGTTATTTAATTTTATTAAAACTTGCGGAAAAGATGGAAACCACTCCATACGTTTTGAAGAACCTAACAATCAGTATAAATAACGATCAATGGATATGATTTATCTTTGACCAACAGATTAGCTCGGGAAATGATATTTATGACTTACATTAGTTAGATAAATTATGTACACTGTAAAGTGTTATCAAGTGTGTTTACCGAAAGTCGCTGGCGTGCCCTTTATAAAAAGGGGCGACAAAAAATCTAGGACGCGACCTCGTTCATCCCCAAAGCCCTACAACGGGTCCATTGTTCACCCTCGGGTGAGGACAGCCCTTAAAATATCATGACTTTTGTAACGAAGCGGTGTGAAATCAATTAGCCGGAAATGGCGAGTTGGTTTTATAACTAACTGGGCTGGGAATAAAAAGTGGAAATCGGACCTAGTAGGACGGATGTTTCGCTTTGTCAAAGGGAAGAATCAAGAATCTTTTTTAGGGTAGTTCAAAGGGAATGAGGGAGAACGTACATATCAGAATCCATCATTTGTTGTCTACAAAATATTTGGACATACCAGATGTTTCGGGTCATCCTGGTCAACTTATGCGGTTCAGAACATTCCGCTGTGGTTTTGGTATGCACAGAAACACAGATCAACCTCTGAAGATTACTAAACTAGCAGCTGAATCAGCGATAATAGGCGGACCAGAATGATAGACAAGCAAAACACAGTCTCACGAACTCTCAGACCTTAACAAAAAATCTCACAAAGTATACAGACAGCTTCGTCTGCTTATCTTCTCTTTGGCCAGACAGACGCGATTCGCCATTTCTCCACCTTCAGCAGTTGTTTTTGTGCTCCGACTGACAAAAAATACACAGATCAACGAATGCGGAAGGCGAAACCCGTTGACAAGCCAAATCAGCGATAATAGACAGACCAGGAAGATAGACGACCCAACCACAGGCTCATCAAAATCAGACCTCAACAAAACTAGTTAGGATAAGTTAGTTCCAGTCATCCTGGTCTGCCTATTTTCACTTTAGGCAGTCCAACGTGATTCGCCGTTTCTTTACCTTCAGCAATGGTTTTCTGGTCGCCTTATAAAAGGAACCAACTTACCAAATAGCACACAGACCTACTATTGAATATGGCGTGACGCGTTTAATAGAACATGCCAGCGACGATAGCAGTACACCAGGTTAAACAGGGATATATTACACAGGGCGGGCGACCAGGACCCGAGGGGTTAAAAGCCTGAGTAGGCCCGTACCCCATCCCTAGAAGGTCCGGGACCTGGTCGGCTCACGAGTCCTGTATAAACCTATTGGACCTATTCACAAACCCCAGGATTGTGGACCATTTTATCCTGGGGAGTGTTTTGGTTATGTCCTCTCCTTCGAAAGTATTAAATCTTTCCCTAGCATACCTATCGCATTCTGCGAGGTAGTGTCGGGCCGTTTCTTCTTTTGTTTCGCAGAAGCGGCAGAAGGGGTCTGGTAGAGTACCCATTATGAAGAGGTGTCTTCTCAAGGGGCAATGGCCCGTTAGGATACCTATCAGCCTCCTTATTCCCCTCCTAGAGTTAGAGAATAGCCATTTCGATTCTTTAGGTTTGATTTCCTTCAGAAACTCCTTCGATTGTCTGCATCCTGGGGACATATTCCATTCCTTAAGGAATTGTTTCATGCCCCAGCTACCTATACTCTCTTTTGCTGTGCTTAAAGAGTGGGGTAATACCGGTTGTGGTCCGACGAACTCAGTATTTGAACCTTCCTTGGCCAGGCTGTCCGCCTCCTCATTGCCATAGTGCCCCTTATGAGCAGGTATCCATACGAGGGTTACCCTATTCTCATACCTGGTGATAGTCCTATTAATGAGTTCAACGGTTTCCTCTACCAGTCTAGATGTTGATAGTTCTTTTTGTAATGATTTTAGACTGGCCTGACTGTCGGAAAAAATTTTAATATCTTTTCCCTTAATCTTGTTATCCATCAGTGTTCTACAGCAGACATTAATGGCCCAGACCTCTGCCTGAAAGACTAGGAGATGCTGATCCCTAATTTAGGTATGTGTATTCCAGCACCACTTCCCTTATCCTTAATGAGTCAGCCATCGGTGAAGCAATCTAGACTACGATGGTCATCATCAGACCTATAGTTATAGTCACAGGGTTAAACAGGGAAGACCAAAGACTGCCTCATCAACCCCCTCATACCTCAACAAAAAGATATTACAAATATACCAGTTTCATCATTTACAATCGTCCTATCGTGTCTATCTTCTCTATATCCAGTCTGACGCGGCTGGGCGTTTCTCTATCTTTAGATGTGAACTGGTGAATGTGGATACTTTATAAAAGGACAAAAGTGACGAAATTATGAAGAAATGCGCCTGACAAAAGGAAAATCAGCGAGAATGGGCAGACCAGTTAGTTATACTTAAAATAAAGGTTTCTCAGCGCATTTTACCGCAAAAAAAAAATACCCGTTTGGTCTTCTCCAATCATCCTGGTTGCATATCCGACCACTACCTACAGCAGTAAAATACAAACAACCAAATCAGCAATAACAGCAGAATGAGATTATAGAAAACCAAACACAACCTCATCCATACTCAGACTTAGGGATAAAACAGGTGGCCACAAGGCCTTCTGTGCCTTGACCTGAGTCGATCTATTGTGCTCCCGTTTTTTTTATAACTCACTGCCCAGCTTCAGGTTGCTAATCATTCTCCTTAGCCTTGCCAGCGGCTCCTTGGTGTAGGATCTTGCTTGTGGTTTTTCTTGTTCTAGTTGCAAGACCCGCACCAACATTTATCTTCATAGGTACATAAAATGCGGTCTTCACCTCTTCCTGGCAGTATCTGCACAGTGCCTCTCCTGTCCTGAACTCCTATCCGGTTAATGTAAGTGTTTCGGACGGTGGTTTCTTAAGTGGCAGTGCCCTGTCAGGAGTCCAATCCGACATCTCCTCTCGAATGTGAAACACCCGATTCGGCACAATTGTTTGCCAGCGATCCGGGGACGCTTTCAACCAGGGGATAGGGATAGGGATAAAAGAGGCGGCCACAATGCCTTATGCACCTCAACCAGAATAGATCTATTGTGCTCCCCTGTTTTTATAACTTACTCGCCAGCTTTAGGTTGTTATCAGCCTCCATAGCTTTGCCAACGGCTCCTTAGTGTAGGATCTTGCTTGCGGTTTTTCTTCCCTAGTTGCAATAACCTGCACCTACATAGATCTTAACAGAAACATAGAATGTGTTTTGCGGTTTCCTCCCCTTCCTGGCAGTATCTGCAGTGTTTCTTCTGTCAGTACTCCTATCCGTTTCATGTGCTTCCTTAAGTGGCAGTGTCTTGTCAGGAGTCCAACCAGAATACCGGTTCGGTTGCGGTTGCTTTCCGTAAATTTTGAGGATGGCCCTTCTATGAATCTCTACGCGTGCCCCAGTGGTATTGTTCCACCAGGTTTTGGACTCATTATGGATCCATTTTGAGATGTATCCTCTTGTGTGGCAGAATTCTAAGCCAGTAGGGTTCAGGACTTAAGAGAATCTATTTGGCCCCCCTCTTTGGCCGACATGTCAACCTTTCCGTTGCCTCTATGCCCCGACTTCCGTCAGGGCTTCCATGCAGTTTCAAACGCTATTTTGCCTTCACCTATCATGAGGCTAGGTCCTTTAGTACTGCTAGACTGTCAGAGAAGGTGGCTATCTTCCGGGAATGTATTCTTAGCCTTTTTATTTCTCTGGCGCAGTTCAAACGATATAATTTCAAACGGGAAAACTAGCATATTTATCTAGGTTTATCGTCAGTTCGGTCTTTGGATTCATACCGAAGATCTAGCTCCCACTCAGCATTCAGACCTTAACAAAAACAGAAGTTTGATCGTCCCCGATCGTCTAGGTATATCCTCCTTTTCAACATTCTCTAGCCCAGAGGGGTTTTTGTAGCTATCGATACATTTTCAAAAGACATGACCGACAGAACAAAACACGGAGAAACCACTGCATACTGCGAAACCCAACTGAGAGAACAAATCATAGGCCAACCAGGCGAAGAAAATACCAATTCATCAACCACAGAACAATAAATCTTAAAATACACATTGAAATCATCATTTTGAGCAGAGATACGGAATGTTCAATGATTGTCATACCTCTTCAGACCTATATATTTAAAAAATATAAGTATATCATATTTATGCCAGTATTATTAACATGTTTAAAACTTTCTTTTTAGGCTGGGATTGAGCAATGCATTGAACAATTCCCTTTATATCTATCTACCTTAACCAGGACTAAATAACTCGACGGCAATTGTTCTGAGGATAATTGAAATGATGGCCTGTTGGACTGAATTCAATTAATAAGGTATTGTCAGCCCGTTACGTCATGTTTGTACCGATTGTAAAACTCGTTAATTTTTGATGATACAATTGAAATTTTAATACGACAGTCTCGACGTTAGAACTGGATCGATGAGAAAGCAATTTTGGCTAAAGTGGTTAATTATATTATCTTACGGTTTTATTCATAAATTTATAATAAAGTTTATTTCATTCTACCAAATTTTCAAATGAATAAAGGCTCAAGCCTGAGACGCGTCCGATCTTAATTTACTTCGAATTTAAAAAGGTGTTGAATTAACATTGATCAAACATTGGTATTTCTCTCTGTAATATTTAAAAAGTTTTGGGTGATGTGTGTGACAGAGAAGAACCTATATGATTTTAATAGTGTAAAATGAGAAAAACAGGGGGAGGGAAAATGGATTACAATTCGCAAAGTTTAGGAAGGTTTTTATCATAAGATCTATTCCAGCTCTCTCTCTCTCTCTCTCTCTCTCTCTCTCTCTCTCTCTCTCTGTGATTTTTTCCGAAAGAACAGATATTCAGTATTTCACTGTGGGTTCGACTTACATGTCCCAATTCCAATGAGCCCTTTTTTAGGGCTAAAGTTAAGCTGTTTTAATCAACCTTTCTCAGGGCTAAGCTCGACTAAAATTGAAATAACTGCCGACGACAAATGTCTATTTAGGCCATAGTCGTGATGCATATCATTAAATGTGAATATGAACCCAACAAAAGCAAAAAAAAAAAATTGTATAAAATACAAAATGCCAACAAGTTAAGAAAAGAAAGACCCATTGTTGGGAGAGGTAAAAGGCAATATTACGATGTCGAAAAACATGTAGGAAATATGAATGTTATATGTTCTTGGTGTCGTGCTGGATCGTTTGTTGGAGAAGTCGATCGGGTTATAATTGTTGCCTTAAGGGTAAAATTGTTTTAAATGATCTCCATACCTACCCTATTAATGTATATGGATCCAAAAAGATAAATAAACATTTTAAGGAAAATATTCGAATTTATAACAATCTTTTCGCTTTTCCGTCATTCCATGCTAAAAATTCCATGCGGACCTAATACCAAAGCTACTACAAGTCTTATAACTGAAGAAGAAAAAAAAATCGAACATGGATAACAGAGTATTTTTACATTTCTATATGTAATCCATGGATCATCCGAAAAGGGAGCGGCTCGGAGGTTGGCGAGCGAAGAGAATACATCGCATTAACAGTTAACTCCATTACGCTTAGAGGACTAATTGATCAAATTACTTCTTTCAGTTAATTATTCTTTTTATGTAAAGTCTTGGCTGAGATGAAAAATTTATTTCCACGTGCGGGATTCGAACCCACGACCTTCGGCTCAATACGCCGCAGTTCTAACCATTTGATCTATCGTGACTTCGATCCACGAAGATCCGCTCGTGACACTAATTTTTTCATCTCAACCAAGACCTTACATAAAACGAATAATTAATTGAAAGAAGTAATTATGAATGTAAAAAGCAAAATAAGGAAAAATCCGTCATTATTGATTAACTCAAAACTTCTAAATTATGTAGACCCCCGACGTGTTTTATGCTAACTTCATGTCATAGCTGAAGAATTATGAAAACAAAATAAACAATCTGTACAATAGAAAATAAAATTGAGCTCAATTAAAAAGTCATATTTAATACGATTTTTTAAATCTCAAGAATACGAAGAATTAAGAAGAACAGTCAAGTTGAAAATAACAAAAAAATATATATAATAAAAGTTCATGAAACTTTCTCAACCGATCCTTTCACAGATTTTTTTCTCCTTAGGTTTAAACTATTAAAAGAGATCCTGGCCCTGTTTGCCAACCGCCGGCGATAAAATACATTGCCAGTGTTTTTCTTTCCGTTCAGGTGCCAAGTTTGGTGGTGTAGACTGTGACAAATGCAGTTAACGACCAGGTCTTCTAACTATCACTGTCTTGGGATCAGCTTTTTCCCATCCGGGCTCCCTGAAAGTATAGCCCCTAGGCTCGAATATTTTATCGATTTTTGGTCCAAGACGCCGATGAGGATCATTTTAAATTTATGTACCCTCATGTTTATGTGATTTTCTTTGAGGCAGGTCAATGAATTGACACTGTTGTAATGAACCTTCTTATTGCTGTTATTTTGTGTTATGAGAAAATATTGAGCAAAAGTATTTGGCTCTGTTTCAAATGCAATAGTCTAGGATACGGTTTTCGGCCGAACGCTGATGTTGTTATTGTTGTTTGATAAGGCTACAGGCTATTTGTACTAAAAGTATGACCCTAAAGTGTAATAGATTTAACTCAGCACAGCTGAAAGTTCGACACTCATAAAAAATTGTTGTAAACAATTGTAGTAGATTTAAATGAACGAGGTTTACTGCAAAGTTTGTACTTCCTTTTGGCAGAAAGTCAAATATAGAGGCAGTATAATCCACGATAATTTAATTCATAACTAAAACTTGGGTTTTACTTTGTTATGAACCGAGCTGCATTTCATTGAACTTGACACAATTATTATTCATCATAAGTTTACACACGTGAGGGCCTTTAATTTTTTTTCAAAATTATATTATAAAATAAATGTTTGGAAAAGTTTTACAGTGCAGTTTAATCGCTCTCATTTTGAGACTTTCTAAAAAGAAAAAAGGTTTTTGACAAGTGGATAAGTTGCCTTGTGAAAAATCCTCTCATCAGCCGGTTCAGAAAATAAAAGATCGGTTTCTTTCAAGATCACCTCAGTCAACTTCGTCTTTTGTTTCGTTCCTTTTCCCTTCCACCCGCTGAGAAGCCTGATCTACATTTCCGCAGGGGGGAAAAGTCCCTTTCTCCAAGCCCCGTTCCCGGTGAAAGAAGGTCTCGAAATGCTCACTTACGCCGATTATCCATTAGTCAGAAATGACGTACGTTTTACATTTGTTTTACCATTAAAATATCACCTTAAGCCAATCGCAGGCCAGAACCGTATTAAAACAAGTCACGCCTAGCAGATTGAATTTCGTAATTTCTAAAGCCGAAAGTAGACCGTGAAACGTTTTCACAAAATGAAAATTAATCACTTTAGAGTTTAGACAGTACAACGTGAGATTTGGGTACCCCTGGTCATATTTTACACCGGAATGTACTAAACCTATTTCAAATTACCACGCCGTGGTCAATGTACTCCTAAGTTCAAAAGGGGTGAAACCAAAGCACCAACCCGACTTGGGTTAATCATCCAGGCCATTAATTCAAATTATCCCTCGAGATTTAAATTTACACGAGACTAAATTTAAAATTTAGGTTCTTGAACATTTTCTACGCTGGTTTGAATTTAAAGGTAAACTTAAGTAGTATGATTTTCCTTGACCTACCTAAAATTTGAGTCGAGTAAACAAACATTTTGTTTATACAAGCTTTTAAGAGTCCTGTTTAATGAGTGTTAATTATCTCTAAGACGGTTGTGCCAATTATTTCCAATCATAAACAATAAAATGGATGTTCTTAAAAAAAAAATAGTTTGGAGATCCAAAAATGCTAACCTGGATCGTAACTGACCTGGATCACTAGTGTCGTCATTGATGTTCTACAAATCTTCCGCTCTTATTATATTTTCTTATTTCCTTTTTATATAGTTGTTTTCCTTTTTATTTTCTGTAAGTGGCGAGGATAATGATGAACTAAACAACCTTTTTCCCCTCTTGTTTATCAGAGGGGATCCTTTAGTCTCTGGCTGCTGGAGTAACGCAAGGCAGTGTGCTTGACCAATTCTTTTAAACGGCATATGTTCCGACTACACCTACCAATGTAGTGGCATTCTTCCGAATGATACAACGCATTACTTTCCTCCGACCCAGATCTTACAGTTGCTTCGGAAGACCTACAGAGACCTAGCTCATTAGTGTAGACTGTAATCAAAGGAAAATGCAGATAAAATAAAGCGCGTCCATGTCACATTATATTACAGCAAATCTCGTCTCACAATCTAAAACCTACCTAGACATGTTCCTATTCCCAAATCTTTTTTTATTATTACCATTATTAAAAATTAGACATATTATGTAATGTGATACAATACGGACGTTTGACATTATTACATAAATCCTGAGGGGAGCAGGCAACCATTGTAGCTCTCCCAGTTTAGGTGATAGTCAAGAGGGTAGTGGCGGTATAGAGGCATGGTATATACTTTTTCTTAAATCCTGCCTGCTGAGAGAAAGGATTTTCTTCGCCTTCCGTTTAGAGAGATTTATAAATCTCTTGTCTCATGCCTGGTGCTTTTGTTCAGTGCTTGAGTTGTTCTTTCTCAAGCCATTTTACCAGTTCCATCTTAAGCACACATGCCGGTGCACCTAACCTAGTACTGGTTCCGGTCCCATGGATAAAAGAGCTGCCCATTTTTTCGTTACATGGTCAGCCTGTTTATTTTCTTCAATACCATCAAGTCCGGGAACCCACTTTAAGGTAATCTTGTGATTTCCCAGCGACATTATGCAATTTATGTACTCCCAGCCAAGTTTGGAGATGAAAGCATACCTGCCTGAGAGTATGTAAATCTTTACACGCTTCATATTTTTCTTTATTAACTCTTATGCATAGAGTTGTATGGCATGGACCTCAGCTTGGAAGATTCTTAGGGGGACTTCACAAGGGTATAGTTCAGCTTTTTTGCCCCTACTCCTAGTCCCGGTTCCACTTTCGATCCATCTGTGTATCCATATTAGGGCCCCTTCCTGGAACTTTCTTCCAAAGATAGAGCTCTATTATCTATGACCACTTGGAAGGGTCTGTCAAAGTTTAGTTTTCTCTCATTTTGTAAGTTATTGGCATATCATTTAATTTAATGCTTTTCAGAATTTTATGGTGGCTCCTCCTTATTGGCTTTATATCCTTGTATCCCAGGCGTCTGTTGGCGGCACTCAAGTAGCCACCTTTTGTACGTAAATACGTTAGGGTGGAAGGTCGAGTGCGATTTCCATTGTTATAGTGAGACAATTATGCCTTGCTCCTGTATTTGTAATCGTGATTTAGAAAAAAAAATCTAACATTTCGCATTGTCATTGGTATTATTAATAGTTTTTTTTTCTATACATAAAAAAACAATAGTTAATAGTAAATAATCCGGATATTCAGATCACAGGATAAAAACAATTACACAATTTATCACGTAGGATTTCCTCATACTCAGATAAGGTATTATTTGCAAAAATATTTTTAAAACGATAAAGAGCCAATATTAACGTGATACTATCGAACACCTGTTTTTAAATTTTTATTTCCTTCTTTTTTCCCCAGTGTAATAATTTTAAAGTCGCCTGTGGGCAATTTTCATAAAATATTTACTCTCTCACAACTTTCAATACCACATTGTACTAGATATAATTAATAATATGTAAAATAGGTTAATCTATTTTGTGGTTAAAAAACCCTATTTATAGATATATAGAATCCAATTCCACGAGAGTTTTACTGTGCATTTCTACAACATATTATTTGCATATTTATAATACTGGCAGTATTACAAATAAATCGATATTTTAAACAGGTTTGAGTAAAGCTATAATTATGTATTTTTTAAAGTTAATACGATGTAGTTTAAGGGCTGGGAATAAATCGTTTTTACTTAAATAACGTTGGCTCTCGTGGATTCCCAAATCGCTCAAATTCTTGGCACGCGTATATCTTTCAAAATATTGTTTATGGCAGAATGTTTTATTTACAGTTGAAATTGAACACGTCGTCTACAAATGTCTGAAAAGTGGTTTAAAGTTGTCTGTTTAAAAATTAGACATGTGTAAATAATGAACGGTTTGAGCGTATAACAAGGCAATCGAATTAAAAAGGGGGAAAAATATGTAAATATTTGTAAAGTATTAATTGGTCAAGGAGACCACGAAACTAGTGAATTTATGTAAATATTGTTTGCTTCGTTTGAAACTATTGCGATTTGATAAAAACAAATCTATACAAAAACGAACAAAACATATACTTTAAAAAAATCCTTTTTGTACAAAGTGAAAAGTAGTGGTTACATCTGTAGAAGAGGATCCTTATAATCCTTAAACCTAAATTATATATAATTTAAGTATAAAAGAATATGTTCCTTTTTTGTATTTGCCCCCTATTCACCCTCGAGGTGAATCAATTTATTTTTCAGCCTCACGCCTTGGGGAAAATGTTGAAGTTTAATGAATGGAAGGAATATCATTACACTTGAAAGAATAATGGGCTTTATGACAAGCACGAGTGGTTTTATTTTTTTCCATAGCAGATTTATTATTAAAAGTTGAATCAAAGTAATAGAATAATGAAATCTATTAAAAACTTATTCAAATTGTTTAATTACTCTACTTATTAAAGCACAATTGTTTTTTATCACGAACACTCTGGACCAAGGTATGGTCTTGAAGAAGAAAACAAATTCAGTAGTTACTGCCAAGCTTTCGACCTATTTTACGGACATCATCAGGGCAAAATAATCTTAAATATGTCTACAAATTGACATATTTGAGATATTTACAGGCAATGTCATTTTCCTAACGGTCGGCTCAGTCCAACATTGCCAAGGGCTGAAATCGGTTTTTATGGCATCAGAGATAGCAAATACGGTATTAACGAAAATCAATAACAAATTTAGTCGTCTTGAATAAAATAAAACTAATTATTAAACTGGTTTGGGGTGGGTTTTTTTTTCACTGGAACAATGGGTGAAGAAGCCGTAAAAAAAACCCAATATCCCTACAGACACAAGATAAGTCCCTTATCGCGCCTGGACAACTCTCGCCTCCAGGCTAAACGCCAAACACCAAATTATGCGGCATAGGCCGAAATTTCAATATCAAATAAGCCCACCAGACTTGTATTAAATCTGCTTCTAATATTGAGTCGACGCGCATTTTGTTGGTTCAGAATATCGATCCGGCCCTTTCGCTCTGCAGTTCACGAATTTTAGCATTTTAATTGTAATTTTACAAAAAACCCCGGGGGAAATGTAACATTCCAATTTTGTATTAAAAGCCCAAGAGCGTAGAAAATATCATATTAAACAGTGAGAGTATTTTTTGTAATGCTGTTTGACAAAAGCAACGTCTGGAGTCTGTGAACGGTGCTATTTCGTAATCTCTTTTAAGGTTAGGCTTTTATTTACCGGAAGGGGTCACAAAAGAATCAGAAAAGAAAAAGAAGTTAAGTTGAAAAAGGAAAGATCAAAAGACTCTCAAAGCAGAATAAAACACAATTTCACTAAAAGATCACCATTGGGGCAATATTAAATAGATAATCTACCTGTTTACTTTGATATAATAAAAATAAATAATTGTTGTTAATCATGAATACGTCTATAAACAAAAATTTCATCGGATTATGTAATCCATCCTGAATACGTTAGCATATTTAGCAGATGAAAATTATCAACAGTCGGTTCAGGTATATTTTTAGTCGTTTTCTCATCTTCTTTCCTTTCGTCTTTTTATGCAAAATTGCTGCAGGAAGTTACACATATAGCAGATGAATATTATAAACTGTCGTTCAGGTATACTTTATTATTTTTGGCCGTTTCCTCGTTTTTTTTTAAACCAAAATTGAGGCAATAAATGACAAACTGCATTCAAAAATCTGTCTTCCTGAACACTTGAGCATATTTAGCAGATGAAAATTACCAACTGAAGTTCAGATACACTTTATTATTTTTAGACCTTTTCTCGCCCTCTTTCCGAAAAAACCCTCGTCTTTTTATCCAAATTGAGGCAATATGTGACAAACTGCACTTTAAAATCTATCAATCACCTTCTTGAACACGTAAGCACATTTAGCAGATGAAAATTACCAGCAGTCTTTCTGGTATACTTTATTATTTTTAGTCGTTTTCTCAGCTTCTTTCTAAAACCCTTTCATCTTTTTATCCAAATTGAGGCAATAAGTGTCAAACTTTTCAAAAATCTATTAATCCCCTTCCTGAACACATTTAGCAGATGAAAATGTTGCACATTTAATACCTACAATTGTATTGGAGTTGGATACGAGATGGATTTTCCTAAATAAGCAAAGAAAATATTTTTCTGGATCAAAATCTCGATTCATTTTATGAAGTACAAGTAAAGTATGATCCGTCCTTTTTCATTTGAAAATATATCGCCATTTTTACTGTAATTATTATATTTCTGTACAAAAGCTTTATGTCCTATTGTCCAAAAGTGGCCGCATTGTTGGTTTCACATATTCCCTACATACCCTTCGACCCCGTTATTTTCTTTGTTTTGCTGACATTGACCTTTTCCACAGGAAGTACATTATGTTAAAGCATTCCGAGTCATCTTTGACCCTGGAGTGCGTCTAACGTGGTCGTCAGATCCCACTAATACACCAATGTTTCATTTTTAACTGGGAACTCTGTTCTGAGGTAGGATTTCCGCCGACCAGTTAATATATAAAACCGTTGTTTATTTTGGGTTAAAAATTCATTTTCGATTTGTGCGGTCAAGAGAAAATCTCTAAAACTCGGCACCTCCTGATATCTCTCTTCTTATCCGCTTTATTTTAGTATCTTTAGGGTACTATTACTAATTTCAAAAATTAAATACAATTAAAATAAATAGACAAAGCATGAGTAATTAAGATAAACCTTTGATTGGAGACGTACGTTAATAAGTATCCAAGGAATATCGAGTACTCTAGGGTGAGTGTGTGACGTCTGGAGAGTAAAAGTAAGTTATTAGCGAGAGTGGAGAGGCTTAATCCCGCCCCGAGGAATATCGAGTGCTCAGGGGTGAGGTATGTCGTCTGGAGAATAAAAGTAATTTATTAGCGTGAAAGGAAGGGGTTGCTTTTAACCCTGCCCCAGGAATGTCGAGTACTCTGTGGGAGTGAATGTGACCAGAAATTTTTGTTTGTGGTGATGTATTTATATGTATTGTATAGTTTGTTTCTATTCTGTATTTGACAACCTGAAGTACAAACGAGAGACTAGCATTCTAGGATATCTCAACGTAGTATATATTGTGTGGTGTTTACTGACCGTTACTTGATGATTATTTGGAGGTCGTGGTGGTCTGGTGTGACGTAGGTTTTAGAAAAACATTTTCTTTATTTGCCAACGTTTCGATCTTCATTGAGATCATCTTCAGTGGCATATATATGAAGAGAGTCAGAAACCAGATCGAGACGCTCAAATGGCTGTAGTTTAAAACAAAATACGTGCAAAAGAAGGAAAACACGCAGAGGGCCGGCGGTGACCTCAGCTGTTTGTCGGCCCATAAACTTCCCACTTTATTAATAAGGATCTTTTCAATATCCTATATTCTTTCGCTTAAAATTCGCTTTTTCTCTTATACAAGCACGATAAAAATCACACTGATTAAGTCGTTGTACATAGAGGCCTTAAACTGAAGTTATATGTAGATATTTTGGTTATACAAAGCTAATATTCTACACTAAAATCTATGTTTGTATCCAGTGAATAGAAATTTAAAAAAACGTCGATTATATCATCTCTGTTGTTCGTTCCCTGCACCCTTTTTAGTAGCTATCCAAAACCAGAACATACTAATACTATAATCATAATTTTTTGCTGGCATATATTGCTATGGGACATGAGGATTTCTTGCACGCAAGGATTTCGACTATGGGGTGGTTTAACTTGCAAAGCAGAGGAAGTATCGGGAATGATGCAACCATTGAATTCAAAATTGTTTTAAACAGATAATTTAACTCTGCTGTTTTACGTTTCTTTGGTTATTAAAATAAAATCATTTATTTGTTATTAATCACGATCAAGACTCACATAACCTATACGAAAACCTATGAATCATCCTGAAGACATTTATCAGATGAATATCTCGAAAGTTCGTTCACGTACATTCTTAGGCCTCCCAATAGCACAATAACACATTTAACACAATAAAATGATTTAGAGAATACCCCAAATATTGTTAAATTATACATACAGCGTTAATACAGTATACAGCTCATTGGGTTCTGTATTAATTGAGAAATGAACGAGGGAGGCTGACGGGCCCCCCCCCCCTAAGGCTATTATTAGAGGACGGTTCATAATCACATCCATCATACCTGAACTGTTTAGAAAGACAGAACAATTATCCAGCCATTTCGAAAATTGCCCAACCAAGGAAATTCTATTACTGGTCGAAAAGTGGCTAATCGTGAGGAAAGTCAATATTTCACGTCTTCCTCCGGGATGTATTTGGGTGAAGTGAGTTTCCTCGTGAAACGTTCTCGATCCAATCTTTGCAAATTTCAGCTAGCGCTCTCGGCTCTGAAATCAAATAACGGAGTCGGCGCACGAGTTGGAATTATTGAGGATAGCAATCAAACTCGACTGTGCTGTGTTTCACATCCGAGCCTTTTTCATTTCATTATTTAAGTAAAAAAGTTTAAGAAAATAATATTCAAGTTGGGAAGAAAAGCATCCCATTTAACAGCGATTTGATAAAAACCGACCGCACCTTCCGTTATAATTTCACCGGGTAAAAAAAAAGAAAAATTGGCGCGGGGAAATTGGCAAGGATTAAATCCAAAGATCCGTTCATTATTGGCAGATGCCAATTTCCACGAGTTGCTTTGATTGGAGAAACTTTCCTCGGAAAAGGACGAACGGGAGATTGTTCCTTTTCACTTCTACTTTTCCCCCCATCTGATATCAGTTCTTAGCGGATTTGTCCAGATCTCGGGATACATTATTAAACTTTCATTCACAGGCGTGTAAAAACCGAGGAAAAGACATCTCAACCTTTTCATTTTATACAACTTAATGACAGTTTGGTCTTCCCATTATCATAAAAAAACCAACTTTTGGCTCACATATTAAAGCACCTATCTACGACATTCTTATCCCAACACGTACATCTGAGCAAACTAATCTCGCACCGTCGTCTAACCCAAGGTTAAGTGTAATATCAAATATAATTACGAGGAAATTATATTAGCTATTTTAGATTAAATCACATCAATTATCTTTTCCTCAAAAAGTTGAATTGGAACTTTTCCAACCAACAGTGATGAAAATCGGCTTTATTTTGCTACTAAGTACAATTTTTGATTAATCTTTAGTTCAAATTTTAAAAAAATGAAAACGACGGGGAATTTCAAGCTTGTAGAAAAATTCGAAAGGTTTAAAAACTTCAGATCTGATGAAGTTGAACTTATATAAGAATTTTGATGAACAGAAAGCAACACGATGAAATTGTCGAGCTTCTTTCTCATCAATTTGTTAAAACAGTAGAAATATTCAAAATATAATTTTTTATTTGTACATCAACTTTATTGTCAAATTCATTTGTTTTCGCGGTCCGCTTGCCCAATTTTTATTGTCAAATTGATACAATTTTTTTATACTTTGCGTGTTAGTAGTGGTAGGGTGTTGAGGCCCCAGCCGAGATTTAGCAGCACGTGTTAACTGTTTTTTAACCAAATAAGTTACAAAAAAACAAACAATTGATAAAACAACTATCCTAAACCCGATATATTGGACAAAATATATTTTCATTAAAATTTGTATTATTTTTTATTTATTGGGGTGGGGGAGGTGAAATTGTTTCAGACCTTATTGAATCTTTAATGTTTGGTGTTATAACGTAAAGCCGAGGATTTTAAATTTAAGCTCAAGACGATTTGAGCGAGTGCCAGAAAGCACGACGGAACTAGACGGAATAAAATCCTTCGGGGCACGGAGGCGATCGAACTTACAAATACACGCCATTCGTGATATTACGTGCAATTTGCGATTTACAAAACACTTTCGTACCGAATGTGCGTTGTTTGGTTGGAAATGACTATTAAAAAAACAAAAACAAAAAAACACCCCGTGGAGCAGAGTGCACAGCACATGGTCCTGGGCCGACGATGCCATTGCATTTTAAAAATAACACTTCATGAGATCCAATAAAATTAAGTAAAAATAACTTAGGGATAAGATTTAACTTAATTTTCAGGCTTTGTGATTTACAGAAACCTCAAAACTTCGTTGTTCATTCAACATATCTGATAATTGATCCCAGAGGATCACCATGTTGTCAATTGTAAAATACGCGATATGAATGAATATGGAATGAATGCAGAGTTTAATTTAGGGTTAACAAGGGTTGATCAAATTCGAGATTTCATGTATTAAGTTTTCGAAGTATCGACAGAAATGCTGAGGAATGTTAACGAAATTCCTATTCAAAGGGGGTTTGGAGTTTGAACAATGTAACGTCAGCCGCAATATCTCGAAGCTGATGCAAATTTGATAATAAACCATAAAAACATTGTTTCGCCGAAAAGTTTAACGATCCTTTGGAAAAGCTATGTGGGTTACGTATAAAACTGAAAGTGCACAAACGAAAAAAATATATGTGCAGTATTTATGCTCTATCTTCTAAAGTTCTTCTACTTTGTTGTTTGTGAAACAGTAAGAAGTTACAGGTAAGTTTGTAATTTACTATTAAGAGGAAAAAACTCTTAGTTGGGCATTTAATAACAAAAAAGTTGGAAATTGAACAATCCTAATTTTACTATAAGGAATATTGGTCGTTTGATCAGCATATTCCACGTTAGTCTCTACAATATGAAAAACCTTAAAGTAAAGTATTGGTTGAGATAAATAAGTCAGTGTCACGAGCGGAATACGAACCCACGACTTTCGGCTAAATACGGAGCTTCAACTTGAGCTATCGTGACTTCGACCACTCGGACACCAACTTCCCTTCTCAACCCACCTTTCGAATTTTCCCTCCTTTTTGACATTTTTCAAATGTCGTGTAATTTATTAGAATCTCGGCGACAAATGAAATGGCCACGGAGAGTTTTAGTGAAGACATACTTCATTTAACTTATTAAATTCGTTAGAGTTCGTGGTTTCATCTTTATGTAAGGTATTCGTTCAGGTAAAAAAATCAGTGTCAAGAGTGGAATTCTAACCCGCGATTTTCGGCTAAATACGCCGCTGCTCTACAACTTGTGCATACATAAAGATTAAATTGAAAAGAGTTATTTGGTCAATCGGACCACGAACTCTAATGTTTTTAATTTGAAAAACGTTCAATTACAAACCGTTCGTATGTTGATTTTTATTAAAAATTATAAACATGATATTATTATTAGTAGTATTGTTATTAAAAACTTTATTGACATGCTATGACACATTTTCTAAAGGCTGAGGGATGACAATTTGCTAATCATATCATACTACGGTAGAGAATTAGTAACATTTTAAATTTTGAAAAATAAATGTCAGAGTGAAAATCGTTTTTAAGTTATGTAAAATTGAATGTTTATACAAAGTTACATATTTTAAGCTGTGGTCCAGGACCTGAATTTCTTGAAATTTATTACACGGCATTAGTTTTCAAAAATTCTTTCACTCACTGAGAAACAAGGCGCGTTCTGGTACACACCCTGTATATACATTTATAGTAATAACTAGAGTGTAGAACAATCGAAAAAGAAATGTCGGCCAATTTTTTGGTTGAAAATGTTTCAAGAGATAAGAGCAAAGGTTGTTTTACTTATTTGACCAAGGAATCGGAAAAGAAGCCGCAGGAACTGACTTTATTTAGCTTCCTTCGAATTTAATAATTCATGCCCCCCTTTCTGATGGCAACGGGGACCGAAGGCCGTGATAAGCCGCCCCAAGAGTTATTCCACATGGAATAAATCTCCGACAAAGTGTCCATATCGAATGTTCGCATATCAAGCCGCACGACGCTTCGAATTGCCGGAATATAAATAGTTCAAGTGAAATAAAATTATTTATATGCTATCACATCAAGAATGAAATATCAGTGAAAGAGTTAGTTTAAGTTATAAACCGACAATAAATTGGAAAGATACTTTACATTAGAAAAAATAAACTTCAATTTCACCCTCATTGGAATAAGCTTTTCTATCCCCATATTATAAATTTTTGTGAATATTCGTTTTAAAATATCTAAAAAGTTATCTGAAGTCTGAAAAAAGTGAAAGTTAGTCGGGGATACGGAGGGTGTAGAAGGACTTCCATTTACAGATGGACCAATGGGGGCGAATGTTGTCAGAAACAGGCCGTTTGTTTCTGGTCTTTTTTTTAAAAAGATCTTCAGAAAAAGAGGGAACCTTTTGGTAACAACTGCTAACAGTAACTGACCAAAAGGAATGGTGTATTCTACCAGTCTAACAAACTAAAATCGTCACCTTTTTTGAGCGTGGGTTTGTATTAAGCATAGGCCATTATTATCTAACTGTACATAGTCCGACTGTGTAAAAACCAACGATACTCCAACAGGCAGTAATAAAATCAATTCAGAGAGCATTTAGCCTCTGTCAATTTATACTGAATACCTAGCTTCTGATTTTTCCAAGTTCCTTAAGATGCCTAGAAACAATTATAGCTCTTGATTCAGGTGTATATAAGGAATGGCAAGATAGATAAATTCAAACATTACTTGTCCAACTCTTAGGTCAATCTTTTCTTGCTAAGGTCGACATAGTTGAACCCCAGCCAAACTACAGAAAAATGGAATCATCACTTTTTTGGGTGTGTAGGAATGGTTTGATAAGTTGAGGTATTGTCACTTTATTATTCTCTCATTCTCATTCTTCATCTTTCTCCTCATTATCACTTCGTCCAGTTCTTCTAGGTTTCGTATAACACCTATTCTTCATCAAGTGACCAAACGATGCAAAAAGGCTTAAAATGTTGTGCAACAAATGTGAAGAGCATGTTCCGAATAAAGTAAGTAACAGGACCTCAATTCCCGCTGCATAGGTTTTTAGCTTGTTGTTTTACCAAGTACACAAAGACAGTCATGGCTCTTGATTCCCGAGCATTATGGGAAAGGCAAGGCAGACAGCCAAATCCTCTAAACTTTCGGTTTCAACGTCCTTGGCTAGGTAGCTAAAGTCAAAATCAACAAGTAATAATAGATTCCAACAAACTGGAATCGTCAAGAATATTGGGTCACAATCACCAAACCACTGTCCAGTGGTCCTTTAATAGCAACTTTTCATCACAGATCACCGAAAGTTACAAGAAAGGCCTATATATTGTGTACAACAGGAGCGAAGAGCAAATTTCGAATCGAGTAAGCAACTGGGCATACGCCAATTCATGCTGTATCTATGTTTCCAGCTTTCATGTTTTTTCAAAGCATCAAGGTGTCTGGAAAACAAGTAGCTCTTCAAGACTACTGGAGATGCCTGGAAAACATAGCATTTACTCCAAGCTTCGCCCCTACTTACAAAGCAGTTTTAGAGAATCATTATTCAACCAAATAACCAAATTCTATAACTGTTTAAACTTTCATTGTCCAACCTTTTTCGGCCATAACGTG
This sequence comes from Cimex lectularius, assembly GCF_000648675.2. NCBI lineage: Eukaryota > Metazoa > Arthropoda > Insecta > Hemiptera > Cimicidae > Cimex > Cimex lectularius. The sequence goes on from NW_019392683.1 coordinate 2,408,574, forward strand.
CTCTGTTGCTATTTTTTCCCAAACAACCTGTGATGCTCCTTACTTGTAGGGTAATTTGGGAGAGGCAAGACAACCAAATAACTAAATCTTCTAATTTTTTATACCAACATCCTTTGTTTTTTGCAACTAATGTCGCCAGACCGAATTTTTCCAAACCAACGGTGCACGGTTCTTTCTTTCAAAATGCATGTTCACCGAAAGAAATTTTAATTTGTAGTTTCCGTGGCTATGACCGAGTGCAAAAAGACAAATGCGGATTTGTGAGGTAGATATAATTTTTTTCCGCAAATCATCAATAAATTAAAAGTAAGACTGATTATAATTCTTTTAAAAGACGGATACATAACATTGATGTTTGTAAAAAATAAGATAAACACTCGGGGAGAGGGAACATTTGTATACAACACAAATTTTCATTTCTTACTTAACAAAACCCAATAAAATAGGCACGTAAAGTTGTAAATAAGCGAAAATGAAATCCGGATTATAGATGACTTTGAGGTTTTTTTAAAAGACAGGCCTTGACTTGACGGCACGGAACAGTCAGATCAGGGGAACGCGTTTACGAATTGCGGCAGGCACGAAAAGGCTTAACGACAAACTTTATACGGGGCTTCGTCTAAATTAAACCCGCTCTCATGATATACACCTTGAAACGTCAAGTTCACTTTTCATACTTGGTCTGGAGGTACAAAAATATGAAGTAAACGTCCGAATCAACTACAGTGTTTGAACATGCCATAAAACAAGCCCGATTTTAAATTTGATCTAACAAATATTTGAATATTTCTTTCATTAAATGTCAAATGCTTAATTGGAAATTAAGATAACTTCTATTATGATGATGATGGATAGTAGGAAGTGGGGTTTTCTGTTCCTTAGTTCACTACCGATCTTTCTCTTAAGAAGTACTAGGTCATTGACTGCCGTTGCTACAATTACTTTCTCTGGGTTAGAAATAGTTAGAAGTTTAGTTAGAAATTAGATAAATGGTGGAGTGTGTTGTTCCATATTTTTAAAAAGATAGCTCCTACTCACAGTTATCTGTTTTCAACGATCCGGATTTCAAACTTACAGCTCATCATCAAGTTGAAGGAGCTGTAAGTTTGAAATCCGGATCGTTCAAAACAACTAACTGTGAGTAGGAACTATCTTTTTAAAAAGATTTCCCTGGGTTTTAATTGGATCCCTGGTTGTCTTCGCATTCGATGATGATATGGATGATTCTCCTAGTCATTACGTAACCTACAATATTTGATGTCATCAGCAGAAGAGCTATAATTGAGTATACCCATGTGTAGATGTTTTCGCAGATGTCAGTGACCGTAAGTAGTCCTGTTGCCCCTGACATTAGACCCTAACTGTAGCAATGATTTTGCCAGTCTTGGCGAGGGTGTTTTAGCAAAGCTTACTGTCTCAAGCACCTCTAGAGTTTATCCATTCCTCCTTTCGTCTTTTTTTGGTTCCATTCTATGATGGAGGATTGTGTTTAATTTCTATTGACTATGAAAATCTTTAAATATAGAATGCTTATTATTACAAAACATGTTGCCAATAATTTTATTTAAAGAAAAAAACTGTTAGTATCATTTGTTTATAAACTTATTATTGAAGAAACAAGAGGAATGCTATTAGTAGTATAGCAGCTTGATCGATCATCCATGTTTCAGCATCTCACCAACTTCTTGAGGTTGTTCTGTGTGTTATTTAATCAGTCGTGTCCATTTTATACGTTTGAGAGTATATGTTTTAAATTATAACTAATTGTTAACTATCTCAACAGAGAGTAGGACGGATTTCTACATGATCTGATTCGAAAAACGTTAACTTAATTAAAATTTATGAATTTTTTGTTGGCAGATGAAGGTACAAGGTTTTAATTTTTAATTAAGCAATTAAAACGTGTTATAAAAAGATAAACCAAGAACTTTTAAGGGTTAAAGGAATAAAGATAACACGTCAGGGGGGAATATTTGTAAATGAAAGGCTTTCATGAAAAGAAGCTGGGGTTGAAAGAGGGAGACGTGCTAAGTGAACGTTCGATAAAAATTCGTTCCGGTATGACCGCTGTTCAAGGCGAGGACTTCACGAAAAACATCTCAAGAGTGATACCGTCTAACCAAACACTCTCTAATGATGTGTTCTGGCTTTGTTCTCAAACAAAAACCAAATCACCAACGGGATTGTACACTTATGAAGAGAGTTAAATGCGTTGTTGAGCGGATCCACGTTGTCAGTGGTTGCGTCGTTTATCATCTTTTGCTTCTTCTCGCTGCTAATTTGGTCTATGACGAGATTCGGCTCGACGCTTAAAGTGATGATAATTCGTAGACCGGATCTCCTGTGAAAATGTATGTTGGTGGTCCATTCTCCGCTCAATCTTTTCACACCATCTAATTTCCTCACTATTAAACACTAACAGTATGCGTCGGTGGCCGCAACGGTTTAGGCGTTTACACGGCGCTTATCACTGTAAGGTGAAAGTCCTAGGTTCGAATCTAGCGGCCCTACATACTTATAAATAGTTTTTTTTTTCCAAAAACACCGATCTGTCTGTATCTCTCGTCTTTGTCTCTCTCTTTCTCACTCTGTCTCTCACTCCCCCTTTCTCTCAGTCTCACTGTCTCTCACTTTCTTTCTCCCACTCACACCCCATCATTCTTTCTTTTCTTCCCCTGTTCACATTTCTCCTCTTTCAACTTTTATTTTGCATTTTGCTCACTCTCTTCCCCACTCACACTTGCTTCAAATATGGTTCGGCTTTCCCTTGCTCTTCCTTTTTCTTCCTATCACTCTTCTCTTCCTTTCCCCCGCTCACTCTCTCTCTCTCTCACTCTCTCTCTCATTCTCTCTTTCTATCTATTTCATTTTCTTTCTAGTACAAATCTAGCTCTTTGGATCTCTCTTTCTTTCCCACCCCTCTCTCTCTTTCGCACCCCCTCTCTCTCAATCACTCTCCCCTTCTCTCTCTCTCTCTCTCTCTCCTTCCTTCCCTTTCTCTCTAGTGCTCATTCTCCTTTTCTATCTATTTCATTTTCTTTATGGTACTTATCTCTTAAGATCTCTCTCTCTCTCTCTCTCTCTCTCTCTCTCTCTCTCTCTCTCTCTCTCTCTCTCACTCTCCCCTTCTCTCTCTCTCTCTCTCTCTCCTTCCTTCCCTTTCTCTCTAGTGCTCATTCTCCTTTTCTATCTATTTCATTTTCTTTATGGTACTTATCTCTTAAGATCTCTCTCTCTCTCTCTCTCTCTCTCTCTCTCTCTATCTATCTATCTATCTATCTATCTATCTATCTATCTATCTATCTATAATTGATTTTAGCAGTGTCTTCAACAATGTAATACACAATGCACTATTACTTAAAATTTTAAAATTAATTGAATTATCCGATAAGTAAATTTTATTTTTTAAATCATATCTAAGTACTAGAAAGCAGAGCGTAAAAATGGTAAATGGAGATTCCGGCTAGCCGAAGGTCGTGGGATCGAATCCCACTCGTGACACTAACTTTTTCATTTCAACCAATACTTTACTTAAAAAGATTAATTAATTGAAAGAATTATTTGGTCAATCGGACCACAAAATATAATGGGGTTATGATCTTTTTTTCCCTAAATGTCAACCAAATATTTAATATAATGAAAAGCAGTTAATGTATATATTTGCTGCTGATCTAAATATGTATAAAGATAGCGAGTTAGAAAACAGGTGAATCCGTAAAGAATAAAAATGAAGACATAAAACGTATATCAGAATGAAGTAAAAACCATGGATTAAAATTGAATCCAAATAAGAGTTCATGCATAATATTAAGGAATGTTCAATTTATTAATAAAATAAATAAAATGCCGAAAATAAAAATAATTCTAGACAGAATGAAGCTAACAATTAAAATACATGTAAAAAGTCTTGGTGTTTACATTTCATCAAATTTGGTTTGGCAGAAACAAATTGATGTCATTAGACAAAAAGCATATGTAAAAATTTATATTTATTTATTTGTTCTCTCTTACTCACACTCTCCCTTTCTTCCTCGCACTCTCACTCTCGCATTCTACCTTTTTCCCCTCCTCAAATTTTTTCTTTTTCAATCTCTTACCCTATTTTTTTTACTCTGCCCTCTCACTCTCGTTTGCACTTTTTCTCTCATTCTTTACCACGTTCGAATTTTTCGAACAGATCTGTTGGTAGTTCTCCAAAACCTGGCAGGTACACGCCTTAATTAAGATATGTGTTTTGACTCCATATAATGTTTACCGTTCTTCAGGCGTCGGGCTGAAAGGCATCTCTGTCCAAATTAAACACCGGGTGAGTGAGAGAAAAACGGACCAGATGTGGCAAATACGACCAGAACACGGTCGAATAAACGCCGAAAAATATTGGAATCGAACCATCCAAACCGTAAATAACAGCCGCTCGTTGAGAGAATTAGTCATCACGTCTGGAAAATAGGTAGGCCAATTGTATTAGTTATTTTTGCACTTTGTTTGGGGCCGCGAATTAGGGAAACGTCCCATTTAGAGAAGACAAAATGCAATTAGGCCGGATGATTTAGTAAACCTTTTAACACCCATTCTTAATTTTCTACGCGTTTCCTCCTACGTTTCTTATCGAGTACATTGTATAATTGAGACATCAAACATTAACAACAGCCAAGGCGTATTTACTTGAGAACCAAAAATCGTTTTAAAAGAAAAAAAAATTAAGGATTGCGATTAAAATTTAAACGTTCGATAAAATGTGTCAAGGGATACAGGTCAAATTCTCTTACCACAAAAGTTGTAGGACGAATGTCTTTCTTCTTAATTTAGGTAGATGCATGACGTTAATATCCCTGAAACAAATATATTGCAATTATTATTTAAAAAAAATAANATGCAAATGAAAATATATAAAAAAATAAACATAGAAACGAATATATACCAACAAATACACTTAAAAATAAAGAGACTGAGAGAGAAAGATAGATAGAGAGAGAGAGAGAGAGAGAGAGAGAGAGAGAGAGAGAAAGAGAAAGAGAGAGAAAGAGAGAGAGAGAGAGAGAGAGAGAGAATAATTTTTTGTTGAAATACTTTTTATTAAAATGTATATATAAGGTAATAAGAAACAGGCGGTTTTACAGTGGTAGATACAGGAAGACAGTAGAAGTGTTTACGTAAAAATAAATTTAAATAAATATAAGAAATTACAAGCAAAATACAATATATAAATACATAAATAATAAAAAGAAAAAACGGTGAAAGAAAGAGAGAGTGAGTGAGAGAAAAAGAGAGGGAGTCAGACAAAGAAAAAGTGAGAGAGAGAGATTAGTTTTATTTCTGAATAAAAGAGTTAAATGGTTGAATTGTTTAAAAAATTCAGTTGTTAAAAAGTAATTTTCTCGGTCAACGAATAAACGCTCTTCAAATAAGGCTGGACACATATAAATTTATATACAGAGCTTTTTCTTTTCCAATAAAAATAATTAGTCAAATTACTTTACCAGTCATATAGTCATGTATTCAAATTGTCAGAGGCGCCCATTATTTTATCTCAAATTGAATTGTTGTGGGAATACAAAAGCCTACTGCTGGATAAAACCGTCCGTTTTAACCCCTGTTGGTTTTTGTTGATTAGCCCAGACATAGAGAGAGATTAGGAGAGGAAGAAAGCAACCAGCTAGGGATATTGATCTTCTTCGGATCCCAACCCCCTCGCGTTTATTTAACTCCAGTTATTTATCCCGTTTCAGGAAGCAAACGGTTATTTTTAGCCGGTTCAGGGCGCAGGGAACCTCAGGTCGGCACATATATCGATCCATTTGTACCTGGAGACTATGACATCCACATGAAAACGGCTTAATCAGTGAGATTATTGTCGTATGAGAAAGAGAAAGTGAAAGAGAAAAAGTGACTAAAGCGAAAGAAGATAGAAGATTGAAAAGATGCTGATTACAATTCCTTTAATACTAAAGGGTCCAATCGATCTTTTTATCTTTTTTACCATCGCTTTCTCATTTTTAAAAATGTGTTTTATTTTTAAATGAGCTATAGTCAACAAAGGAAAAATACGCTGCTATGAAGAGAGACGTCAGTAGGTTGCCAAGTTAAGATATTTTCTCCAACGTTTAAATCAAAATTAATGAATTTCTAAAGTTTAAATTTAAATAAACAATAGTTTTAGATACTCAAGAGCCGACGGAAATACTACCCTAAAACCTTACTACATAGTTTAAAGAAACTTTGGCGTTCCGTGGGGGATGCCAAGACCACATTAGGTCGCACTCCGTCCACAGATGACCGGGAATGCTTTAACATAAAGTTCTTCACAAGGACAAAAAGGTCAATGTTAGCATATACAGACAACAAATTGGATCAATTGACAGGAGTCTACGAGGAAAAACAACCCACAACGGTGAACATTCGCTTTTCCCCATGACAACGAGACGGATCGTATTTTATTGGCGATGCGGCGAAAATTTCATCCTTCTCAGCTTGCGACATCACCAAAGGATATTCGGCGAATCAACGAGTTCAGATTACCATTATTTCTTGTCGATTCAGAATTATTCAAATTTAACGTTTTTTTTTAATGAGAGGGGAGGTAAGAAAAAAATAAGTGAAACTTGCAATACAGGCAATTTTGAACAAAATAAACTAATATTAAACTAAAGTAAAACTTTTGGACAGAAATGATAAGAATTTGAGTAAAAATGGTTTCAATTATTGAAAATTTTTATAATTTATTAAACAGTACTGTTTTAAAAATAAAAAAATCAGGTTAGTATCCAGGAAAATACCTTTTTTAAATTGAACAAAGCTTTTCTTGTGTCGATATTTAGATTATTGGAGCAACGTCGTGTTAAATGTGTTATTGTGCTCTCGGTGTGCTATTGTTAGAGGATCTGACTCATACAAAAAGGATAATCCTCACCCGATTAAGGAAAGGCGATGCGAGCCCACGTGTGTATCCGACATGCGGAGAAAATGTGCCACCTAGTTGAAGGTTGCAATTCCTTGGCTCCATATAGAGAGCGTGTAGGAATACCGCTATAAGAATAGTGCTTGAGCACGGCAGCAAGTGTTTCTGTCCCTTGTTCCTATTCTTGTAGGAAACAGGATTTATTATTGCATATAGTAATGCTAGTTTTGTGACCCTAGCGTGTATTGAGAGTGAATGCATTTATTAGCGTAAATGTGCAGTGTGAGGGTCGATGGCGGAATACTGAGTATCAACCCTGATTAGGTTAGTTATGTAAATAAGAAAGAAGTCTTTAAGTCTTTAAGAGTAAGTGAGAGTGTGAATGGATTTAGAAACTGACTGCGTTCTATGTTGAAATGACCTAACCTTTTGTAGTTCCCGGAGCACACCTCGGCGGCTGGTCGGATAAGACCTAGATCTGACCCAGGTGACTCTCGTACCCTGCCGGTAATTCATTGTAAATTACCAAAGCTGGAATTACCGTTCGGAGAACTGCGGGAAGTGATAGGCTCAACTCTGAGCATGTGTGTAAAACGGAGAGGGCCACCTTCTTAGAAAAAGCATACCTCCTCACGCGTCTTCCGTCGGGCATAACTCAGAAATGTTCTATCCCATCAATATTTTCCTTTCAGTAAAACTGGCATAAAATAAGCTCTAGAATTGAATTGTACCATAAAAATATGGGATTATCTTTTAAAATAACAAAGTTAGTATCATTTCCAAGCTAGATGAGAAAGTTATGTAAAATATGTTACTACCATGCGATTCCTAGCCAAAATACACTTGGAGTTTCTATAAGACCATTTTTTGCTCAAATTAATCGCTCCCGAATTAAATGGGTGTACTACAGAAATTGATACATCCGTGCAGACTTGAGCTTACATAAATCAGTAATCCATCTCATATTTCAGTTTATTCCAGCATCGTTGTATCGTGTTTTATGTGTTATTGTGCTATTAAGAAATGATTACGTTTTACTGCACTTACAAGGTTTTTGTCTGGCTAAATGTCTCAATGTAATTCAAAACGTATCAAATTTTTATACAGAAAAATATTTTGTTCGCTTATTTATTAAGGCCTATCTCGTGTGGATATTTAGATTTTTCAAGAAACGTTGTACCGTGTTATATTTGTTATTGTGCTATTAAGAAACGATTTTATTTTACTGCATTTACGCGACTTTCATCTGGCTAAATGTCATCAATGTAATTTAAAACGTATCAGATTGTTATACAGAAAAATATTTTGTTCGCTTAATTAATAAGGCTCAGCACGTGTAGATATTTCGATTTTTCAAGAAACGTTGCATCATGTTATATTTGTTATTGCGCTATTAAGAAACGATTATATTTTATTGCACTTGCAAGGTTTTCGTCTGGCTAAATGTCTCAATTTAATTCAAAACGTATCAGATTTTTATACAGAAAAAAAAATTCGATCGCTTATTTAATAAGGGCCCATCTCGTGTGGATATTTCGATTTTTCAAGAAACGTTATATCGTGTTGTATTTGATATTGTGCTATTAAGAAACGATCATATTTTACTGCACTACGAGATTTGCATCTAAACAAATGTCAATACAATTCAAAAATTTATCAACAGATTTTTTTTCTCATTTAACACAGTCTGTCTTGAAGATATTTAAGTTATAGACGCAGCAATTGTAGCTGTTAGACGTACTATGCAATATTATTGTACGAAACCTATAGGTGAACGACCTTTCGAGATTTTCATCAGCTAAATGAATCTAACGTGAACACGAAGTTTATATGATTGCGTAAATGTTTTATGACTTCTTCTTTATGTTTAATAACCCTTAATTGTTTTTTTAATGCAAATGATAAGTTAAAAGGCAAAATTGGTGGATTATCTTTTCAAAAATCCCTTGATGGCAATGAATTTTATACTGCTCTGACACAATTTGGAGCATTCCTTTTTCAACTTTCCGTTTTTCTCCTTCCTGATTCCTTGGTGAACACTTCTTTTATAAGAAAGAAATATTTAAGTAAATCATAGCATAACTTTAAAAGAGTTTACAAAATAGCGCAATTACACAACGATCAGCAGACCCCAGACTATGTCGAGCGTACTTCAGACTTGCTTCACGAAACTTCTAAAATTAAACCCACTTAATATGATTAACATGACTATCACAGCGTGAATACACTAATTAAGTAAAGTAACGAGTTCTTAACACTGAAAAGATCAAAGATCCTGTACGTCCAAAGTTTGCCTGAGTTCTCATACTATATAAAATTTTTAAAAAGTTTTAAATTATAATATAAATTTATAATTATTCTGTTAATTCTAACTCGTTGAATTCTATACAAGTCATTTTCCGGTCACATACCGCCACATATCCTTTCTTCCGGCTATTATTCGCCAATCTATTGTTTCCCGTGACGTCCATCTGATAGGTTGATTGAATACCAAACGCTTCTTTTTGCCGTCCAGTATTTCGGCGTGTTTCAAAATATATTGTTCTTTTTCCGCAATTTAAATTTGATTGTTTTTGTTTTTTTTTCAGTTTGTGTTATAAACTACAAAATTTTTCTCAATTGTGCAGCTGAGGCTGAACGCTGTTGAAAAACCACGCGTTCAATTGACGAAGAGAGAACAATCGCGTTATTCCTATGCAGGTCAAAGCTTCGTTTAACACAACACAATTGACTAGGAAATATTGTTTATCACGCGTTTTACAACTGTTTTGTCTTTAGCAAAAAATCGCATTTTGTTTATATACTGAAATCAATGATCTGAAAAGCCCGAAATCGTGGCCTATTTATTTATCCACTTGTTTAAAATTATAGAAGAAGAACAAATGACACTACTTCGTACATTTCAAATTTATAATTCAGACTCTGCAGAGAATAATTAAAGCAAGCAAATATTTAGCTTTACATGACTCAGTTTTTTCACTTGGTTAAGTTAAAAAATATATCAGCTTTAATCTACGCCAAAAAGATGATATCGTTAAGCTTTGTCTTGTGTGTAAACAAATGTCAATCCTGGCTTCGAGGTAAAAACAACAAATGTTCCATTTTGGCACGGTGCCCTTCAGAGCTGAGATAATTGCTGCTAACTACTGACAAAAGTAATTGACGCACTGTTATTGTGAAAATTTGAAAAAGAGAGAGGGAGGGAGTGAGTGAGTGAGTGAGTGAAACGGAACGAAAGAAAGTAAGAGTGTGTGTGAAGGAGAAAAAGAAAATGAAGCGAGTGATTGAAAGAGTCGAGGTTGTGAGTTCAAAAGGAAAAGAGAGAGAGTGAGTGGAAGAGAGGTAGAGAGAAAGAAAGATAAGAAAGGAGTGAGTGAGTAAGTGAAACGGAACAAATGAAAGTAAGAGTGTGTGTGAAGGAGAAAAAGAAGCGAGTGACTGAGTAAGTCGAGGTTGTAGGTTCAAAAGAAAAAGAGAGCGTGAGTGGAAGAGAGAGCGAGAGAGAGAAAGAGAAGGGAGAGTGTGTTCGTGAAACGAATCAAAAGTAAGTGTGTGTGAAGGAGAAAAAGAAAAAGAGGGAGTGATTAAGAGAGTACAGGTTGCGAGTTCAAAAGAGAAAGAGAGAGTGAGAGGGAAAGAGAAAGGGACTGCTTGTTTATTTCATTATGTTGGCGTATGTGGCTGTGGGATTAGTTGAAAGATAGAATATTAATTGTTAGAGCGAGAGAATAAGAGAGGAAAGGAGGTGGGGGAGAGAAAGAGAAAGAGAGAAAGAGAAAGAGAGAGAGAGAGAGAGAGAGAGAGAGAGAGAGAGAAAGAGAGAGAGAGAGAGAGAAAGAGAGAGAGAGAGAGAGAGAGAGAGAGAGAGAGAGAGAGAGAGAGAAAGAGGGTGAGAGGAGGAAACAAGTAAATGTTAAGTTTTCAGACATGTTTTTTATTTGTGATTCCTTTGTTCACTCCGAATACATTATATTGTATTTTTTTAGTTTAACCCATTTGAGGGGCAGTTAAAAGTAGAAACTTCACGCCACAAATAGGAAAAGAAAACGCATTAACGCTATCAAGCAGACAAAAAAGACCGTAGGCGGGTGAGTCATCTTAAAGAATAAGGTGGAAAATTGCATAACTACTGTTTTAATCATTGCTGATATCATCACCAATGAGGAAGGCATAAAATTAAAACTTTGAATCTAAAAACAATAATAATAATGAAAAGAATACCACAAGACAAACTTTGGTACATACTTCCTTTTGCCCCTCTGAGGAAACCCGGTAACGAAAATAAACGGATCTGGCAATTCCGTCTTTTTTTTAAAGGAAACAACCGCGCCTTAAATCACGTTAAGACTATTTACGTTGAGAGGAATCCCTGGTGGGGCTCGCGTCCGGCAGGATGTCCGAGGAGTCACAGACCTCACGAAACAATCATTGGCCCCATTGACCCTCAAATAACAATTTGAGATTATGTCCTTATGAGAAAATCACAACAATAATTTTATTTTCCGTGAGAAAAATTCGGAAGGCTGGACTATCGAGGCTGTTAGATGCGCCGAGTACACTACAAACGTTTAAGTTATTTAAGTGCCATTTATCAGGGTTGAATTGAAAGTAATTCTGCAAGTCCGTAGATATCGTCGAATAGTTGTTACATTTGCTGGCAAGAATATCAAGTTCATCAAGAACCCACCAATGAAGATAGCAAAAGGCCGAAACGCATATGGCCAAAATAGCAAGAACCGGTTTACTAGGATGAACTAAAACGTCGAAGCTACAAGATCACATTTTGAGCATGTGTGTGTGTGTGTGTGTGTGTGTGTGTGTGTGTGTGTGTGTGTGAGAGAGAGAGAGAGAGAGAGAGAGAGAGAGAGAGAGAGAGATGATGATGTGATAGCCCTTTGGGTCTGCGAGTCGATGGACCTACTACAATTTGATCGTTTCAGCCCATCCTGGTCTATCTAGTTTTCGCTATCTTCAGAGTGGGTTTTGTTATAAAATACATTTCAGAAAAATCAATTAAAGTCACGACTTGGAAACCATTGAAGATGGCGAGAAGCCGGAACCCGTCGAACTGCCCAGAAATGATCGGAAACGACCAGACGGCTTTTCCTGCATATTATTTTCTATCTATGTTTGTACGAGTTAAGCGGTTAATTGAATGAAAGCAATTAAACCGCCTTGATGGTGTTATCTTCCGTCAACCTTCACTTTCCTAGGGGACGTTACGATTCAAAATTAAGACTATGCTTTGCGACGTTGCTGAGCGGAAAACGAACCGTAGGGGGAAAGAATTAATGTTGTAAACGGAAGCATCATCCCTACTCCACATACACGAAACTCATGCCCGGCGTTATTGGAACCGGTTTTGTGGAGACGCGTGGGAGATACAAAGCATCGCAGGACGCCCCGTTTTTTAATCACATGATCATCGTTTCGAAACATGTTATACTCGAAAACGCCTAATTCAATCAAGAAAGAAAAATTGGTTTAACAAACATGTATGTTACATGCACACGACGGGTTGAGTGAGCAGATGTCTCGAAGCCATTAAGTGATGGGGCTTCAAATCTTGTTTAAAACCCAACTTTCTTTCGATACCGCCTGCATTTTCATGCCAATCATAAAACATAAACGTATATATTATATCAGATAATGTAATTTACTAAAATAGAACCATTTTCATACATAAAAATTAATAATTAAACACGATCCTTTTCCCTGATATCATCATCTAAATCAGACAATGACATCCAACCAAACAGCATTTTTTTAAATATGAAAAAGCTAATTATCAATAATCATGGTCCGATGTCTGGTTTGAATATAGTGGATTATATATTTTTTAAAGCTTTTTAAGTTGGCCGTCCTCGGCCATCGTACTGTTGTCTACCAGATGAAAATCAAGCACACCCGCTCAAAATCTAAGAAAATTTTCACCAGTGGTTATCTCCTTTATTGTAAAACTAAACTGTGAAAATATTTTTCTATTTTTTTCCCAACATGGTAAACAAACCTCAAATATTTACTATATTTAGAATGTGTTTACAATGATCGGAATACGGACAATTTCCCTGGATCGCCAAGATGAAAGGAATGCTCAAAGCAGGATATGATCTATGTTACGTTAAAAATAGTTTTTTGTTATGTATTAAAAAATAAAACATTCAAAGTAGTCAACAAGTAGATTTAGAATTAAACCAAATTTCAACCAGCAATATTTATGTGTTTACAATATAAGCCTAATGAATATTTAATTATGAAAAAAATAAACATACGAGGTTTTATAATTAAATTATCGAAATTGTACGAACTTAGGAGCTTTCTGGTCAACACAGTTGTATGACTTGTTTTCAGGAGCGTTAACCATGTAAAAAGCACTAAAATGGATCTGTTTCGTTACACATTTTACTTGGTTCAACATTTCTTATATATTTAGTTTTAAAAAGATATTAATACAGCTTTCAATTAAAACCCATAAAACTTTTTTTACACAGTTTTTATTTATTGGTTCTGTTTCCAGCACGATCCTTTTACCGTCATCGTTGCCTAAATCAAAGAATGACATCATAACAAACAGTATTCCATTTATTTATTTTTATTTTTTAATAGAAACATGAGAAACTAAAATTATGAAGGATCAAGATCCGATGTTTGGTTTGTATAAAGCGGGTTATTTCGAATTGGAGCTTTTTAAGTTGGTCGTCCTCGGACATCGTTCTATTGTCTTCCTTTCTTCCTTTGCCTTTGTTTTTTTTTCTCCTTGCCCTCCACATCTGCTCAGCTAAAGGCTCAATATCGAATATATTTATTGTTCCACCTGTGGTTGTATTTTTTTTTTTTTTTTTTTTTAATAAGGATAGAAAATTCATTGTATTTTATCATAATTTGCAAACACCATGAACAAATTTCAAATGTTAACTATATTTAAGTGGTTACAACCGTAGCTATTTTTTTCTCAGAAGCGACAGTTACCTTCGAAGCAGGGACCGCGGTGGCCGAGTGATTAGGGAATCCAACACGTATTTGCCACTCCAGCGGTTCTGGGTTCGATTCCTGGCACAGCCCTTCGTTTTTTAATGGATTATAATTTTAAAATATATTATAAAGCCTTCCAAATGTTTTCAGAGGAAGATGTAATGGAATAAAGATTTTGCTAAATTAAGTAATCACAAGGATTTCTGACTCTCATGTGAATACAGCCAACAATCTTTTTCATATTACAAGTAGTATATATTTTATTGTTAACATTCATCAACTGAAATTTATGTAGAGCTTTGTTAAATCATTTATTGAACAATTTTTTTATAATTTAATTTATTAGGCTACTATACAGCATTTTTTCAGTTTTATTTATATATTTTTTCAAAAGAAAACAGGTTGAATTTAGTGGATTATTTAATTAAAACTTTTCAAGTTGTCGTCCACGGACATCGTGTTTTTGTCTTCTGTTGTCTTCCAGATGGAAATCTGGCACACCGGCTCAATTAAAACTAACTAAAAGCTCAACACAACTATAATTTAATTTCACCAGTAGTTCACTCCTTTATTTTAAAGTTAAAGTATAAAAATCCATTCTATTTTGTCTTATTTTGCCAATGGAATAAACACACATGGTATCGTAATGCATAGGTCAAAATTGTAGGCATACAGAAAATTTATTGTGAAGTCCGTAGTTTACAGGTTTTATGAAGACGAATGTTGAAAACAAAAATGGATGTTTAATTAAAAAAAATGTGTTCTTTAAAAAGGGTGGTATTAAATTCAAATTATGCTGAATTTACAACAAATCACAAGAATTTCAAACACCAGTGTAATACATCGTGTAAACTCTATTTATCTAAAACTAAAATGTTAGAGCCTCAAGACAGCTAGTTTAATATAAGGGGCTTTATATCCAAGTACATTTTGGGGGTGTTATGGTTGATCAGAGTTAAAAAAACCTAAATCTGAGGAAATTGTTGGATTACCTAGGTAGGCAAGGATCGACCACATGCGTTATTTTAAATATGACCATCAGACTTACAATTTAGTCGAAATTTAAGTTTGAAGCCAAATTGGGAACTTTATTTTTGTAATTTGAGGGAGAGACGAACTTGCAATTTGATCGTGTTCGTTCATCCCGGTCTGCCTAGTATTGTTGGTTTGGTCTGTTAGACGCGTTTCTCCATTTCTCCAGCTGTTGGTCTGTGTGGTTTTAAGTCAGTTATGTCCTTTTTATGAGTTTAGAAAAAAGGTCTCGTAATTGAATGGCCAAAATTATGGGAATTTAGATACTTTCTCATCAACCCATTCGTTTAATAGATTTTCTGGATCCATGAGAACGTACAAAGCACAAAAATTCTTTCCTGTCTGTTACAAAAATATTTTTTGTGTCTATCTTACATTTTACACTGAATTTTTATTTATAATCTTAATTGAACAAAAATTAATGTAGATTTTTAAAAACTTAGTTTTAATCTTTTACAGCATGATACATTAGGTCAGTATTAATAAGCACCATCCTTTTCTTGTCATCGTCAAGAAACACAACGAACTATTTAGTATTGCAATTGTATTTTTTTTTTTTAACTTGTAAACATGAAAAAACCTACAATTATCAAGATCAAATATCTGGTTTCTATACAGTGGTTTATTTCGAATTGAAGCTTTGTAAGTTGGCCGTCCTCGTGCTTTTGTAATCTTGCTTTCATTGTTTTTTGTTTTTTTCTTGCCTCATCACCTGCTCAACTAATAGTAAACATTGAGGAGAATTTCGTTCCAACGGTCGTTAGCTTCTTTATTGTAAAAATAGTGTGAAAATTGATTTTAATTTGAAGCTCCACACGCTTATTAAAAATATTTGTTCAATTGATAAAATTAAGATAATAAAAAAGGCAATAATTATTATTAATGATCAAGGATTCATGTTGATCGTCCTCGGCCATCCTACTTTCGTCTTCCTTTGTCTTTGCCTTTTGTTAGCTTCTAAATGAAAATCTGACACACCTGTTCAACTAAAACTCAACGTGAAAACGTAAAACAACTAAAATTTTAATTTCGTCAATATTTAGTTATTTTAATGTTTAAGTGTGAAAATACATTATATTTTGCAAAAATTAATGGTCAAAATTGTAGAAATAGCTTAGTTATAAGATGGGGGCTTTACATCCAAACACATTTCGAAGAGTGATGGGCAATTAATCAGAGCGAAAAATTAAAATCTGTGGATACTGTAAACAAGAGTCGACCACGTGCATTATTTTAAACAAACGGAGCATACTTTACAACCAGACTTTAGAATTTAATCAAAACTTGCTTTCCAAGAGAAATTAAAAACTGTCATATTTATTTGTGCAGTTTGAGAGAGCGATGAATGATTTCATCACTTTCGTCCACCCTGTCCACCTAGCTTCGCAAGTTTTGCCGGTTACGTGTGTTTCTCCATTTCTCCACATTCAGATGTTAGTCTGTGAGTTTTAAGTCAGTCGTGTCCTGCTTTTCGTTTAGAAAGAACATATATGGTTTAGTTTAAGAAGAAAAACGCCATTTTCTTTCATCCTGGTGCGCCTAGCGTAGCTGGTTGTGTCTGTTAGTTATATTAAGCCAGTCGAGTCCTCGTTTCCCGAACTTAAATTATCTAGAGATTCCTCCGTATTGGAGGGTTTTTAACTCAGCAACATTCATCGTTGTTCAAAATAATTACGTTAAAATTAATAAAAATAGGATACAGCACATAGAGTCAATCTACTTACAGTAATTAAGTTAATTCTGTCGTAGTTAACTTATTTTACTGGCGAATTAGTTAATAATCAGATTAGTGAATCTTTGGGCAGAAAAATATTTTAAGATTTTCTTTTGCGCAACAAAGACTGCATGAAGACTTCCATGGTTGATAATCTTAACAAAGGAGTCAAGTCCCAGATAAGATCTCAGTGTGGGAGTAGCGTCTTTCTCTTCTAAAAAAAGCCGGACGAAAAGTGAACCTGCTTTTTTTAATATTTTCATAATTTGAGTTGGAGAAAAATTATACCGTTCATCGCAAATTTGTGTAATAGTTGATTTAAAATAGCCGACTTATGTCTGTTTTGCAATTTTGCGTACATATTGCTCCAACGGTATATTATAATATTAGACTGACTTTGGCAAGTCTTATCTCAAGATTTGTTATATTGGTATATTTCATTAATATTATTTTAATATTTTTCAATTAATTAATCTTTATATAAGGCATTGGTGGAGTGGATCGAAGTCACAATAGCTCCAGTGATAGAGCAGCGGCTTATTTAGCCGAGGGTCGTGGGTTCGAATCCCGCTCGTGATACTGACTTTTTTATCTCAACCAATGCCTTATACAAAGATTAATTAATTGAAACACTTTATTCGGTCAATCGGACCACGAAATCTAATGAATTTAATAAGTGAACTGAAATACAGCTTCACGAAAGAGAATCGAATAGATTACACGTCATTTGAAAAATGGCAACAAGAAGGGAAAATTCGAAAGGAGGGGTTGAGATGGGAAGTTGGTGGTAGAGTAGCGGCGAATTTAGCCGAGGATCGTGGGTTCGAATCTCACTCGTGACACTGACTTTTTTATTTCAACCAATACCTTATATAAAGATTAATTAATTGAAAAAGTTATTCGGTCAATCGGACCACAAACTCTAATGAATTATTTTAATATATAACTATCAATCAAAATGAAAGCAATGTCAAAACATACATGGACATACATTTGGAGTAAAGATTAAAAGTAGTATTTTTCTACTTGTGCTAAATGGACGGAAACGCTTTTTCCCGTGATCGATACAACCGTGATAGATTTTAAAAAAATCCTCTGACCTAATTTTGCAAATTCGACGATGCCTAGTCTGCGTTTAAAACGTTGGACATCCTCGTATCGGATGACATGACGTGCACCAATTGAATCCGTGCCAACTTTGCTATCGCGAATCTCAGAGCCGTCAGTCACCCCGTCACCATGGACCCCACAGTGTCCTAACTCGATATATTATAATGATCGCCTAAAATATATATANATATATATATTTAATATGGCAGCTTCACGATTACAGTACAGACGCAATGGGCTCAGTTAGAAACGTCGCCCTTGAAATGTTGGACTTGGACACTTTCTCTTCACTGACCACGGTGTTCGAAAAGGACCAAAGTATAAATAATATTGCTACTTATTACATTTTTCCTCTAAAACTCTTGTTCTTTTCAAACGCATAAAAAGGAGACGTTTGACTCAACAACACACACACCTAACGATCGTGAAAAGCCCTGTCCGTCGGACATAACCAGCGAGATTCGTTAGTCCAGGACCGAAAACGACCAAATTACAAGTTCATCACCTTTCAGAACACACAAAGAAATCTCGCAATATTTAGTTTGATTTAAACGCACGTTTTTTCCCCTTAATTCTAAGCCTGGTTGTACACTCTGCTTGACATGTTTAATATAGTGCTTGTGGTTGACTCCTGTTTGCCTTGATAAACCGACAATTATCCTCAGAGCTTTATCTTGCACTAGGACTCTCCACTACACCGAAAAGCAATTGGATATTAAAATCATTCTGTTTGTAAACTAAGCTGCTTTAGGGTCTTACTATTGTGTATTATAAAATTATAAAGAATGGGAATTAATAAACTAGAAATTTCTTTCAATGAAACAAGATCCATTTTTAGCCTTTGTACATTCTTATCGCTCCAAAATCCTGTTAAGGACTTGAAAGATCCAAAATTCCTTGCATTACAATAAAGAAGAAACAGTTAGTGCACAACTAGTCTATTCCAAATTGAGCTTCGACTCTATTTTCATCTGGAAGACAACCAAAAGCTATGCAAAGTAAGACAAAAGCACGATACACTTGAAATCTTTTGTAAGAAATAAACCTCTATATACATCACACCCTTCATGATAGGAAGTGAAAAAACATTTCAGAACATTTAGCACAAGTGGTGGCAGAAACGTGTTTCTTTTAATCATTAGTCCAAAGGAAAACCAATATTTTTTGACACTGCTTTCAATTTGCTTGATAGTTATATATTAAAATAGATCATTGGTAATACATATTGTAGTTGTTTCTTATTTTATTTTTAAGAGATTGAAAAAATATTTTTTAGTTAGATGTAGCAAAATGCAATGAATTATTACACTTTATTTTTATTATGAAGAAAATAACCGCCGGTGAAAAAAAAAAAATGTCATCGATTTAGCTATTAGTTGAGCAGAACACTGTAGCTTTATATATTGTAGTTTTTCATATTTTATTTTTAAGAGATTGAAAAATATTTTTTAGTTAGATATAGCAAAATGCAATGTATTATTACACTATGGGTGCCGGGCACTCTCAACACGCCACACAAGAATAGCACAATTACGCAGAAACAAACACTTTGTGCCCTGAAGGTGATCTCAATAAAGATCGAAACGTTGGCACGATAAAGAAAATGGTTTTCTAAAACCTACGTCACATCCGACCGTATCTCACGATCTCCGAATAATCATTACACTTTATTTTTGTTATAAAGAAAATAACTGCTGGTAAAAAAAATCATCATTTTTTAGTTATTAATTGGCAGGGGTGGACGACGAGAAAAAACAATAACAAAGGAAGTACGGTGTCCGAGGAGGATAAACAAAAATTTAGTTGGAACAGTATACAACACTGTATACAAACCAGATATTGGATCGTTGTTAATTTTAGTTTATCATCTTTATTATGGCGATGATGACGAAACAAGGATGGTGTTTAATACGTACCTAATGTTTCTTGCTTTAAAACATTGTTCAATCAAGTTTTTTTTTAAATCTACATTAATTTTTGATCAATAAATATTATAAATAAAAATTCGATGTAGAGTATAAAATGCACACAAAAAATCTATTTTTGCAACTAAGTTCTATTTTTGGAACATTCTTAGGGATCCAGAAAACCTGTTAAACGAATGGGTTGACAAGAAAGTAACCAAATTCCCAAAATTTTGGCCGTTCAATTACGAGACATTGTTTCCAAACTCGTAGAAAGGACATGACTACTTAAAACCATACAGACCAACCAACGAAGACGGAGAAATGAAGAAATCACAAAACCAGCGAGACTAGGCGGATCAAGACGAACGAAAGCAACCAAATTACATATGTTCATGTTCTCTACCTCAAACTACACGAATAAGTTTCACAATTTTTAATTTACTTTTTTTACAATTAACGAACCAGATGTCGGATTGGTAATCGTTGATTCTAGTTTTAAATTTTTTTTAAACTGTAATAAAATTGCTTTACGCTTTAGGCGATGATGTCGGGAAAAGGATCGTGCATAATACTGAACTGCTGTAAAAATTTGTTTAATCAAAATTTTTTAACAAAAAGTCCACATTGGGTTCTAATAGATAAACATAAAAAATAAAAATCCATTGTAAAGTATAAGACAAACAGAAAAAAATATCTATTTGTAACGAGACAAGGATCCATTTTGGAGCTTTCAGCTTTCTTAGAGTTACTATTATCGCTTATCCTTCCAGAAAACCTGTTAAACGATTGGATTAACGAGAAAGCTCCCATTTTGTCCATTCAATTACGAGACCTTGTTTGTTTGCTTACTCCTAATTAAAGATTTGTTGAGATCGTAACATGTAAACACACATTATACTTGGTTCAAATTTGGCTTGACTAAACTTCAAGCCTGCTTATAAAATGTGGTTAACATGTTTATTAATACAAACACACGTGGTCGACTCGATTTTTTTTCTACGTGAATTTTATTACAATTTGCTGTTTTATTACAATATTTTATTTCTGATGTAAGAACTAATAAATTTTTAGGGCTTTAGTCTTCACGTGAATATATAAAATTTAGTTTTGTTTGAATATTTTTTTCATGGCAGGTTTTCTATTTTTATTATTTATTTATTTTTTTACGAGGGTTCGCAACAGCAGAGGTCATATAAACCCCCAGGGTGCCGGTGTTTTTGAAAAAAAGCCCATTTGTAAGTATGTCGGGTTCGAATGCAGGGCCGCTGGATTCGAACCCCGGACCTTTACCTTACTGTGATGAGCGCCGTGTCAAAGACTAAACCTTGCGGCCACCGACGCCCCCAGGTTTTCTATAAACATAAGGGTTGTATTGTTTCGACTTATTGACCGTTTTTTAAAGTCGTAATTGTTTGCTCTTTGATAATCAATTCTGTTAAACAATTTACGATGTCACTAGTGAAATTATTAAACTAAAGGTCCTAAAGGCCCTCGGAGTTGGTCAATTTATGAAAAGTTTCTTAAATTATAGATTAAATAAATTAAATTATAGAATTTTCTTTTTGAAATTCGAACAACTACCAAGGGGCGTGGTGCTATTTGCATACCGTGAATTATGTTAATTAATTTCTGGGAATAAATCGCGTGTACTCGTATCTCGGGAGAGAGTCTTTTAGTACAACAACACGTTCGCCGGGTCTTATGTATGCATGCAAATATCAAAACCCGAGTTCGTGCTTGCGTATTTCCCCTCCTTCGCGACCGGAGCCTTCACGAAGTTGACGTACGTTCCAGATAGGGGACAAAAAAAAAATATAAAAAAATTTCATGCTTAGTTTTACCAATTTGGATGGATTCAGATGCTATTCGTGTCCCTTATGTCCACTGAAGGGTACGAGTCGAAATTCCGAAGTTCCAATGAAGGAACGTCCAGCCCCTTTAAGAATCCGGCAACTCCCAGGTTCAAGAATGCAAATAGAAACAACCGTGAAATAATTTCTTATCCGATTCCTACCTTGCCCCTTGGGCAAAGTTTTGTTAACAAGCAAAGACATATCAGGTCAATATGGTCGTAAACTAATTAAATTTACAATATGGATTCACCTTGAAGAAATATTGATCTTATCAGAAAACAATCTCAGACACTCGGTACTAGACCTATTAATACTTTAAGGAGTGCACATTTGTTTTTCCATCGCTCAAGCCAAAATGATTCATGCTTTTTTTTCATTAGATTTCTGAGTTAAACTCTATTTGGTGAAGCAAGTAAGCAGATGCCTTGAGGTTGCCTTCCACCTGACGGTTAAATAATTTATTTTGTGTCTAGATCTAATTTCAATCAGAATTTTTGGAACGATGTCTTAAATAAAATGCACGAAAGATCGAAAAATCAGGGTGTTGTTGCACATCAACACTAATTTATCTCTTGTTCTGTACTAAAAGTACAACCGTCTATGAACTTTATTACTTGCCCGGTTGCAAAGTTACATTTCATAGTTGTGTTGTAGGTACTAAAACATTTTCTATTGCGAAGGTGTTTTAAGGTCTGTAAAATGTTATTAAATTTGTCTTTTTCTTGTTTGCTAGTTCTACAGGAGTTCGTTTCTTTTTTATACGTCCATTGAATCTACGGTCTGTCAAGAAACCTGTTGAAATGCCTAGTTGTTTTTTTGTTTTTTTTCAATTCCTTCTGGCTTTTTCCAATACATTAATGGAATTTCTTTTCTTTAAAATATGCAAGAATACTTAAATTGCTGTGTCCATCGAATACCGTCAGTAGGAAGGAGCTACCTTTTTACGGTGACATCAATCTGTTCATTTCTCAGTTCTGTCCAGTGTCCCAGTACAGGAAGGCCATTTTCTCAATGATAATTATTTGCAGTTCAGAACAATCATCTGATATTTAACTATACGTTGGAATAAATTGAAAATGAAAAAATTCAAACTGGCCTTAAAACTTATTCACAAACAAGGATTTCTGCTAATAGGCCGAGGGTATTAGAGCAGGCATTAATACTGTTTAAATTGGGTTTATGAACTTAACCACAACCCCGTTATCGAAGCATAGCAGGGTGGGCAAGTTTTTTTTTTTTCTAAACAAATGTTAATATAATATAATTACTACATAATATTGGTCCTTATAGGCAAGACTGAAACAACAAATTCATTTGAAAATAAACCATCGTTCAAAGGTGTTTAACAAGGGTAACCGCATTGTGGGCAATATTGTTTGTAGTTTGGACATTTTCTATCAACCGAGTCAGCACATCCTCGCTGATCTATTGGACCCATTTTGTCTAATCATCAGTGGTTGATCTGTGTTTTCAACAATGTTTTGCTGGAGCAGAAAAAACATTGCAAGGAGTTAGGGAATGATTCAACTCCTTGTAGAGTTGGAATCTATTTGAGTCCACGGCGCGAGAAATACAACGTTCGCCAAGTATAGCTGTTTGGTATATAAGACGCGGTTTGGTTTATTTTCTGGAGTTGTTATTAAGCACTCGTGCCCTTTTTTGCATATGGAAAAAAACCTAACATGCAGCAATGTTTTATATTATCTGGTCGTACCGTCATCCTGGTTCGTCTAGCATCGTCGGTTTTTTTTCTATTTTCAGACTGTCTTTAAGTACAAAGCCAGTCGGAGTCAGAGATAACAAGCTAATTTTGTCTGGTCTTGAAAGACACAACGGACAAAATAACACACAGACCAACCACTAAAGATAGTAAAAGGTGAATACAGTCTGACAGGCCAAAACAGCGAAGCTAAGCAGAACAGGAATATCGAAAACAACTATAATACAAGTCAACACTTTGAAGACTTTTTCATAACGGTGGAGGGCGGTCATATTTCTTTCGTAGTAAGTGGTTTGGTCGTAAACTAACCAGCGATAACGTCCATTAAAACTTCATTTATTTCGGAAATGTTCAAGTCTCTGTGATTGGTGCTATTTCTCACAGGCCAAACAGCATATTTTATTCATCTCAGTATGCGATTATGCTCAGTTTGTAGTCTTTTGATCTGACACACTGCTATAGAGGTCGAATCCAAAAATATTATTAGGTGGTAAATGATTTAAAAATATTATTGGTTTCCTTGATTTTTGATGTTTTATATTGAATATTGCTTCGATGACCAGTTTGTATCATTACATCTTGTTGACAATAAGAGAACAATGAATTCTGTAGCAGTTTTGTTGAAGAGCCTTAGACCCAGATAGGTAAATAGATGTATTAGTCGGGGTGCATATTATACTGCGCCCTTTAAGAGCTATTGTATCCCCCGTTCTTAAAGCACACCGGCAAGTCCTAGTTCATCAAGGAACTGTATTAGTAGGGCCGGTTTCAAATGTTGAATCTTTTTATGGTTACGGTGTATGTCCAAAAACATTTCCTCCTGCGGGCAAGTGTAACACCACAGTTTGTTGGTAGGTTGATGTCTCTGCTTCTTTGCAGAATCTACACGTACTTCAGATGTCCATCGCAGTTTTTCTGCTTCCTTTAATGCTTCCTTAGACCTAACAAATGTTCATTACTACCACACTACACTAATCAATTATGAATTGAGTGATGCATAAAGTGCACGAATGTACAATATTCGATATACTGTCGAAACTGGATAAGTGAAAACGCTGGGAACCAGACCCTCAGATGTAACTTATAGAGGTTTTTCACTTATTCAGGTTGAAAACATAAAACAACGCATTTCACTATTTTCCATGTATTATATGTACTACATATTTGTAGGTGAGTACATATGTGAAAAGGTCAAACAGGTATTAAAAGGTCAAATGAATTAGGTACATACATGAGTCAATTTGGCTTGAAGAAATCGGGGGTCGTGATTTGCTTTTCAGTGCCTGTCTTGATTCTTTGAAGATCAAGTAGCCTATGGAAAACCTGTGCATCCACGTTGTAGTTGCCTTCAAAAAATCTCATAACTGTGTCCACTGTTTGATGAAAAGCTTGCCTTTTCGAAATGATGGTCCTTCAACTTCCTCAGTATCGTTCTCACCTTCATCAGGCGCAGCACTACTGTCGGCGCAAGCATTCACGAAATCAGTGTCTTTGAAATCCGCAGAGGTCTGCACTTCTTCGACAACCCGTACGAAATCATCAAAATCTGGGAAGTTGTCGGACGTAGTGTGCAACGCAGTCATCCAATCTGCCTCAAGACTTGTGACCAAAACTTCATGTTCTTCGGAGAAGCAATTCACAAAACCACACTTTCTGAACCAATTAACGATTTCACTTAAGTAGGTCAAGATTTGTCACTTATCCAGGATTTGAGACCCAAAATAGTGTCGGGACCATAACACTTCTGTGACTTATCCAGGATTTCTCACTAACTCAGGTTCCACTTATCCAGATTCAGCTGTAGTTACTGATATGCATTGTATTGGAAATAGCGTCTTAACACACAAAGCTTATGATTCCATCAACTTCAAATATAAAAACCAGCAACTACACAAATGGTTAACGAGGAAAGGGCTTTGTTCCGACAATTTAAAGATAAATCTTTATCATGCTTTCTCCATTCGTAACGAGTTGTCTTCAAAATATAGAGGATGTGAAGAAAAAGGAAGATAAGGGGAAAAATACTTACATCACCTTGAAGATCGAACCTCTGACGAGCGAACTCGGGTATGGGGCTCGGTCTCGGCGAAGGCCAAGGCAGTAATTACATTAGTTCCAGTCTTTAGGGAGGTACGGTTCAATTTGGATCTGGTTTACAAAAAGAGCGTGTCCCAGGCTTCCCGGCTAATCGCAGGGTACGGAGGAGAGGATCAAAATTCCTAATTATCAATTGATTGGGAGGGGGGGGGGGGTTTCCAGCTCGATAAGACAGAGTACTTGAAACACCGAGGAAAGGTTTGTTGTGAATTCGAATTTGGCGTCCAAGGTTCCTGAACGTCATTTAATTATAATGCTGCTGAAAGGATGCCGTGGAATGCCGGTAAACGACAGGAAGGTCACGGGCGTAGGCATGGAAATCGGAATCTATTACAAATATTTGCTTTCCCACTCGTAAAACCACCGATTTCCCCCGTTTTCGCAGACATTCCGCGCCGTTTGAACAATTGATGGCGACAATAAAGCCGTCTGAAATTTTTTTATCAGAGAAAACCAATTTTCATTGTAAAAAAAAGATCTACCTTCAGCCCACTAGCAACGTATAATTGCTGGTAATTAAGAACATTGTTCGTGTAGATTCCGTTTAAAGGTTTGACAGCTAACAACGAACCCTGGGAAAGCATTGAAGAATTGCTAATTTTCGAAAGTTACCTACCTGTAAACGTTCAAAAACCTTTTTTACATTTCACAAGAATAAACATGATAGATGTATAAATAAACTTAAAACCTAATACAACTATATCACTTTCAGAACTAAACAAGATTTTAAATCAATCATCAAAATCCTCACTAAAATTTAACCCCAAACTCTTTTCGAGATCCACAAGGTCTATGTCTAAAACTATATCGTTCCACTGTTTTGATCTAGAAGACCGCATTCGGCCTTGTTCCATCTTTAGTGGCTGGTCTGTGTGTTATTTTGTCCTCAAAGACAATAGGAAAATAGTTTGTCATCCCTGACAGTCCTATGTACACTGGCTTTGTCCGTAAATCAAATTATTGATCCGAAGATACGAATCTATATATTGTCGCTTCCTTAGCATTTTCTTTCAAAACTCGTTGAAGATGCTTCCCAAATGTTTTCATCCATCTAAATAACTCACAATCAGATCAACGATCCAGCGAGAAGAGGCGGACCAGGATATACAGAAACGACCGTATTACAAATGGCATTGGTTTTTCTCCTAAAACACCTGCTTTATATCCAAATTACTTAATAAAAAACAGATCAACCATTGAAGATAAGCCAGACACTATATGACATACAAAACCATCGAGGTTAAGCGGATTAGTATGATCCATTAGAAAACTCATGCTGCATGCTAGGTTTTTGTAAAACTTTAGTGTTCTATTGATAAAACTGATAAAAAGAACACAATTGACTCGATAACCCACAGATCAACCACCGAAGACAAACTGAAAAGTGTGTCAGACAAAACCATCGAGGTTAGACGGACTAGGATGATCCGATTGCAAAATACTAGGATTTTCGCGTAAAAAGGACGCAACGGACAAAATTATAAACAAACCAACCATTGAAGTCTGAATAGGACAGACCAAGCAAACCAGCGAGGCGAACCGGAACAGGATGCTCGGAAACGACCAAATTACAAATAATACTGCTGCCTGCTGGAGGTTTTTCTTGTTAAAAACTTGTGTCTTCTATCAAAACTAATAAAAAGGACATGATTGACTAAGAACACAACGAACAAAATAACAACAGACCAACCACTAAAGACGAGAAAAGGCCGAATAGGGTTGTACAGGCCAAACAAACCAGCGAGACGAGGCGAAACAGGATGTCCAGATACGACCAACCTAAAGTTTCCTCTTACTGCATCATTTCACCATTTTTGGTTGTATGTTTTGTTTTGTCCGTTATATAACCAGAAACGACCAAATTTATTATTTTTTTCGAGGGTTCGCAACAGCAAAGGTTACATAAACCCTCAGGGTGCCGGTGTTTTTGACAAAAAGCCCATTTGTAAGTATGTCGGGTTCGAATACAGGGCCGCTGGCTTCGAACCCGGGACCTTTACCTTTCAGTGATGAGCGCCGTGTCAACCCAAACCGTTGCGGCCACCGACGCCCCCCCCCAATTTCATAAATCATTTGTGATATGTGGCTTGATAAATTATCTAATAGTTCATTTTCGAGTTAATTTATTAGGAGACATTTAAAAAAACCGATCCATTGAAAAACAAAAAAGCTAAGTCGTATAATTACTGTTCATAAAATTGCAAATCGTAGTCAATCTAAAGAAACGTTTTGTCTAAAATAACCAAATTAAAATAATATCTTTCACGTAAAGAGAGATCTATTATAGTTTAAGTTTGGACCAAATTTAGTCATTGTTAATAGAGAGTTAACAACAATTTGACGCGGAAGAAATAGCAGTATGTCAAAATAGAACACAACACTGTTTTTTTCTGACCTTCCATTCTTTAGCAAGTTCATTTGAAATTCATATATCTTTGTTCGCACTCATTTGTATAAAAAAAAACTTTCCTTAAGTTCCCGACTGAGTTCAGCAGTCTTTTCAATGTGCTAAAGAATACAAACTCTGCACGTTGATTGGGTTAACTCAATTAGGTAGAAAATTTCCTACCTCAGGGCTTATCAGGTAGGAAAATTTTTGACATGAGACTGATGATTACTTTCATTAACGCGGCCTACAAAAAGCAAAAATTATTTTATGCAAAATGCCTTTTTATTCATCCAGCCATAATGTTATTTCTAAAAGGTCAAGGGAAATTTGATCCAGTTCGTCATTTTATAACTTAATCTATCTAAAAAAAAAAACCAGGTCGTTTTAAAATGATGTAAATTTTGATTCTACCTTAATGAAATTCGACAACTTGATTTATTAAGAAAACGAAGTTGTAAAAATCTCTCCTCCTCGTCCTTTTCTTTTTATTCTTCACTTAATTAAGCGCCCCCATTTTATCGCCGAATACTTTCTAAGCATTGTCTCATTTTCCTGTGATTTATCCCACAGCCTATTTGCTCTTTGGGAGTGAAAGCGAGCCGGAATGGATCTGGATTATTTTTTCCCTCTTCATAACTTTCATAAACAAAACGTTTTAATTGGCTCATTTACAAGTGCGTGCGACTGGTTAGAACGGTGTGAAAAATTATCAAGAAACTAATTTTTTCAACTATTAAAATAAATTATTCCTACTATTTTAGGCAGGATACTATGACAAGACAATAAAATACATTTGATTTTCTTTCAAATTTTTATCGACCGTTTAAAAACGATCAACCATGATTGGAATAACTTCGTTCAAAAAACATCCGTATTAACACAATGATTCGCAATAAAACATTTTAATATATTTTAAAATAATGGACCTGAAAAAGAAATCAGAACACAATCTAAAAGTGTTGCAGTATGAAAATTTTAACTACAGGAATAATCTTTAATAATAATAAATGCTTTCTGATAAACGAGCATTAATACGTTAGTTTTAATTACTGGTTTTTTTTTAATTATGCATATTTATCATAAACGTTTTGCCCATATGAACTGTCTTTTTTTATAGAAAAGTTTCTCTGGAACAATATAAAATTCGTTTTATTGGAATCATACTTTTTCATTTCACACCACTTTTATGCTTAATATTCTTAATAATATATGTGTTTAGGCCAGAATATAAATTCACCCAATCTACGGGCAGATTAAGTTAATAAAACTTGAAACCACTAACCCAACAGTATTGGCGATACTATTTAATAAACTAAGCAGATGTAAATATAAAGATTTTTAATATAAATCAATAAAAGTAGGCAAAGCAAGTTAATTATCTTTCTATTTTTTTATTAATTTCTGTTTATAACTATTTAAATGCCAGGTACAACGATTTCTTGGTCTAAATCACCTTAGAAAGTAAACCTTCTTATAAGTAGAAGAAAAACTGTCCTTGATAACTAAAGGGTATTAATATTATATTCAATAAGTACATTATCAAAAAGTTCGTAATTTTCTACGAATAAAAGTAGTAAAGAGATTTTACCTGATTGGGCAAGGTAGAAAAAAACCTATCAGGACGCAATTTGTAGTTTGGTCGGTTACGATCATCCTAGTCCGCCTATTCTCGTCGGTTTGGTCTATCAGTTGCGTTTTAGCTAATCTTCAGTAATTGACCTGTGTGTTAATTAACCTGCAAGTGGTCAAATCCAGTAAACATAACAACAACCAACAGAAAATTATTTCTTCTCAAATCAATTGTCTTTACCAAAAAAGAGAACATTTATGGTACTATCAGTAGCATTTGAATTCATGAGGCCTAAGTATCTTAAAAATAAAGAATCTAGCTATCACAGAAAATAAAGTACACAAATTTTCGACATGTCGTGATATGTAGATTTTAGAGATATTAACCAAGCAGAAAAAGGCAAAATTATAGTATTAATGATATTAAGCGTACAAACGGAAAAGCGTAAAAATAATATCATAATTAATAAAGATAAATATAGGAAAAATGAATTAATACAGAACGAATCTAGAGTAAAGTGGTAGATTATAATACTCAACAAATAAAATAAAAACAATAAAAGACAGAAATGATTGGTAAATAGTGAAAATAAACAAGTCCACAAGTTTTCTACCTGACACAATACGTAAATTGTAGATATTAAACAAGAAGACGTAGACAGGTAATAATTATTTCTTCTGAAACCAACTGTCCTTGCCAAAAAGAGAGAACATTTATGGTACTAGCATTTGCATTCGAGAGGCTTAAGAGTCTTAAAAGTAAAGCGCTATCAAAGAAAATAAAGTAAACAAGTTTTCGTCATGTCATGATATGTAGATTTTAGACATTGATCAAATAGAAAAAGGCAAAAAAACTGTTAATAATATCAAGTGTACAATTGGAAAAGTGTAGTTAATATCATCATTTATAAAGATAAATACAGGAAAATTAAATTAATACAATACGAATCCACAGGAAAGTGGCAGATTATTATATTTAGCAAATAAAAGTAATAAAAGAGAGTAGGAACTACCTTTTTAAAAAGGATAAAAGAGAGTTTCAAGAACAGACAACAAAACAAAAATAACTTATATTCTGACCGAAAAACTGATTTTGATAAGATTATAAAATACAAAAATAGAGATAAAATAAAACAGTACGACAATATTATTATGATCCTACTAAAATAATATTTTCTATTATCCCAGCTTGTTTTCCTATACGAATTCTTTTTTATTTCTAAATTTACATGGTAATGCAATATTTAGACAGTAACTGTTCAAACAATGAACTTCGAAATTATGTGTTTATAAAAAGACTTATTTGAAAATTATTGGTCTCGTTTAAATTTCCACCGTGCGACACTTTTAGAGCTTGCAGAGCTAAATGCATCGAGTATCGGATTTCTTTCGCAGGTCTTTTAAAATAAATAATGTTTTATTTAAACATAAAAACTTGTTTTGAACGAAACAATTACCGTTGATCAACATGAACTTAAATTTACCAAAGAGAAAATCATTCATGCTTGTCGATGTGATCTATTGGGTTGTCCGGAAAATAATGCAGGATTTTGGTATTAAACAAAAAAAAAGAAACTAGTTACTTTAAAGCAATGTTCTTTAATCAAAATAATTTNTGAGTAATCCTGTAAACGTAAACAGAATATTTTATATAGATTTTTTTTAATGAAAACTTAAAATCCTGCATTATTTTCCGGACAACCCGATACATATAACAAACCTAATGGTTGTACCACATGAAATGTCTTGACTTTTTTATTTTAAGAATTGTAAATATTCAATATAATTAACATTTTATATTTTCCCCGGGTCAATGTTTATTAAATTAAACAAATTTAACAGGAAATTTTCTTAGGCACGGCCAGTGGGAGCCATGTTCTCATTACTCATCCTGATACATACTTCAACAATAAAACTTATAGTACATCCTCTTTTGCTCAATTTATTTTTTTATTTATTTTTTTAATAATAACTAGTTAAAAAATATTTCTAAAAAAGGAAGACAGACAGGAGAAAATTATTTCTTCTCAAATCGGTTGTCCTTGCCAAAAAAGAGAACATTGATGTTGCTATAAGTGACATTTGTATTCTTGAAGCTTAAGTATCTTAAATATAAAGAATCACAGAATATGTCACAGAAAATAAAGTACATAAATTTTCGACATGTTATGCGAGAATGAGAACGAATCTAGAGTAAAGTGGTAGATTATAATATTCAACACATAACATATAAGTAATAAAAGAGAGTTTGAAGATCAGACTACAAAACAAAATAACATATATTCTGGCCTAAAAACTGATTTTTATAATATTATAAAATACAAAAATAGAGATAAAATAATATAGCATGACAATATTAGTGTGATCCTACTAAAATAATATTTTCTAGTATCCCACTTTACTTTTCTGTACATTTTTTCCATTTCTAAATTCACAGAGTATTGCATTATTTCGATAATAACTATTCTCCCAATGAACTTTTTAATATCCGTTTGTCAGAACTTATTAAAAATATTATAGTTATTAAAAATAATATAAAAATTATTGTATATTAATTCATTTACGTTTAGTGATATAAGTGACCATATTAATTATTTCAATTAATTATTCTTGTTATGTAATGTCTTGGTTGAGATGAAAAAGTTAGTGTCACGAGAGGGTATCGAACCCACTCAGGCCGAAGGTGACACTAACTTTTTCATCTCAACCAAGACCTTACATAAAAATAATAATTAATTGAAATAAAAATTATTATTTATGTTAAAAGTCCCACCCTGAAAGTCTTTAATAGCTTACATTGCTAAAATATCTTTTGCAGAACCACTCTTTCAAAATACTTTAACAATTATTTTATATCGTTTCAACGGATAGGATTTTTGCGGATTGATTTTTTTAAAATAAAATTTTGATCAAAGTAAGTAAATTTCACCCTATAGCCGTTCACCACCGTGGGGTAAATATTGATTTAAAACAAACAACTTTAACAGGAAATGTAATTTGTTCCTATGTACATCACAGAGAACGAGAGTTCCCATTAGCTACACCAACCATTTCTTGAATAATGTAACGAAGAGTTGTACATACAGTTTTCCTTCCCATTCTCCTTTCCCCCCAATAAAACCGAGCGAGGTGAAATAGACTGGAATCAGCGTGGTGATCGATCAGGAATGAGCGACAAGGATTTGAATCGTGATCAAAGACTGGAAATTGAATTGAAAACATAAATTATTCATGTTCCTGCACATGTAATCGATACAATTTTTATGCGACCCTCGAAAAATAATACTTTAATTCATACAATATCAGCGAATATGTACCAGCCTATCTTACACAGAGGGGGGCAGTGAAAAATAGAAGAACAGCGAAAGTAGGCGGGCCCAGACTGGTGACAGGCAATCTTTCATATTTTTTATCTATAATCAGTACGAAATAATTTTTCAATGTTGTCACCATTTAAATGGTTTACGCTAAACTTGCCAAATGTTAAAAGGTTCAGTGTTTTTCTAGAGGGGAGTCAATTATTTCAAGTGCCTTATCGAATAATTCCCATTGAGTGTTGAAAGTGATTAAATTTCAATTTCGAAAATTTTCATCGTTGAAATTTAGGTCCGCCTGTTCTCTCTTACTGTATTACATCAAAAGGTTAATCAACTAAATAGTATATTCAACTGTAAAAATATACATTAAAAAAAGTTCAATGACACATTGCACGGATAACTTACGGCCTTTTCAATTTTAAACGGGATCAACCTAATCTTTATGTGATTATGATTTAGATTCTAATCGATAATTTGACCATTAGCGATCACCAGTGAATCCAGGCTATTCATTCTGGCTGGCCTTGGTGGGACCGCAAATCTATTCATCCTAAGAGGACGGTATTTTTAGAAATATTTTTTAAGTCGTTATTATTTAAAAAAATTTAAATAAATTGAGCAACACAGGATGTACTATGTATCGGTATGAGTAATGAGAACATGGCTCCCTCTGGCCGTGCCTAAGAAAATTTCCTGTTAAATTTGTTTAATGTAATAAACATTGACCCGGGGAAAATATAAAATGTTAATTATATTGAATATTAACATCCTTAAAATTAAAAAAGTCAAGACATTTCATGTGGTACAACCATTAGGTTTGTTATATGTAGATCACATCGACAAGCATGACTGATTTTCTCTTTGATAAATTTAAGTTCATGTTGATCAACGGTAATTGTTGTTTCGTTCAAAACAAGTCTTTACGTTTAAATAAAACATTATTTATTTTAAAAGACCTGCGAAAGAAATCCGATACCCGATGTATTTAGCTCTGCAAGTCTGAAAGTGTCGCATGGTGGGAATTTAAACGAGACCAATAAATTTCAAATAAGTCTTCTTTATAAACAAATAATTAAAAAGTTCATCAAGTTACTATCTAAATATTGCATTATCATGTAAATTTAGAAATAAAACAGACAATTCATACAGAAAAGTAAACTGGGATAATAGAAAATATTATTTTAGTAGGTTTGTAATAATAATATCATACTATTTTAATTTATCACTATTTTTATCTGTTATAATCTTATCGAAATCAATTTTTAGGTCAGAATATAAGTTATTTTTGTTTTGCTGTCTGTTCTTCAAACCCTCTTTCATTAATTATATTTTATTTGCAGAATATCACAATCTGCCACTTTTCTCTAGATTCGTTTTGAATCCATTTATTTTTCCTATATTTATCTTTATTAATTATAATATAATGCTAGCACTTTTCCATTTGTACGCTTAATATCATTAATATTTTTTTTTCCTTTTTCTGCTTGATTAATATCTAAAATCTACATATCATGACATGTCGAAAATTCGTGTATATTTTCTGTGATAGCTATATTCTTTTTTAAGATAATTAAGCCTCATGAATTCAAATGCTACTGATAGTACCATAAATGTTCTCATTTTTAGCAAAGACAATTGATTTGAGAAGAAATAATTTCTCCTGTGTATGTCTTTTTTAATATCTACAATTTACATATTTTGGCATGTAGAAAACTGTGGACTTGTTTATTTTCACTAGTTACCGAATATTTCTGTGATGTTGCTTTACTGGTACAAAATCTGAGTCCTTACTTACTTGTACTTGTACTCTTATCATCTAAAAAAAAAAAACTGATGATTCCATTAGAATCTTTTTACTTGATGACACCTTTATTCCTGTCCTGATTAAATTTTAAAGCTTAAGGTTACAAAAGCTAGTTATAATTTTGCAGATGTAAAGGTGAGCCATGTAGACTAGTTGAAATTTATGAGGACGTAGCGAGATTATTGTTCTTGGCAAATCACTCATAAAAACTATGTTTACCTGCTTTGCCCACTTGCGGATTAATTAGCACACAGGTCAATTACTGAAGATTAGTTAAAACGCAACTGATAGACCAAACCAACGAGAATAGGCGGACTAGGATGATCGCAACCGACCAAATTACAAATTGCTGCCTGATAGGTTTTTTTCCATTTTGCCCAATCGGATAAAATCGCTGTACTACTTTTATTAGTAGAAAGTTAAAAACTTTTTGATATTGTACTATTGAAATTAATATTAACATCCTTTATTTGGCAAGTACAGTTAGATTATTCTTCTTCTACTTATTATTTTTAAGGTGATTTAGACTAACAAATCGTACACTTGATATAATTAATATTTTTTTGCCTTTTTTTACTTGATTAATATCTAAAATCTGATATCATGATATGTCGAATTTGTGTACTTTATATTCTGTGATAGCTAGATTCTTTATTTTTAAGGTACTTAAGCCTCATGAGTACAACTGTTACTTATAGTACTATAAATGTTTTCTTTTTTGGCAAGGACAATTGCTTTGAGAAGAAATAATTTTCTCCTGCCTATGTCTTGTTTAATATCTACAATTTACATATCATGGCATGTAGAAAACTGTGGACTTGTTTATTTTCACTATTTACCAATCATTTCTGTGATGTTGCTTTATGGTTAGAAAATCTGAGTCCTTACTTAACTTGTACTTCTACTTAAAAATACCGATGATTCAATTAGAACCTTTTTACTTAATGGCAACTTATTTCCTAAAATATTTAAAGCTTAAGATTATACATATTACCGATAATTTTTGAGATGTGAAGGTGAGCCATCTCGACTTTATGAGGGATGTAGCGGGACTGTGATTTTAACCCCACGACCTTCATACATCACTCGTAAAAACTATATTTACTGCTTGAACCATAGTGTCAGTGATTGATCCGAAAATAGACCAAACCAGCGAGGATAGGCGGACCAGGATGACCGAAAATGATCACATTACAAAAGACAGTGCTGCCTGCTACAATTTTCTTCTAAAACATTTATGTGTTCTTTCCAATTATTACCACAATTCTTCTTTGTTTTTTAGCAATTCGTTCTTGGGCCAATGCATAACAAATAATAGTCATACTGCTGTTATGAACTTCATTCTTTTTATTATTATTTATAGGAAACGTCTAAGACACTTATATAATAACATGAATTTGCTTGGGACAAAATTTGATTTTTTATAAAATCAATCCACGGAAGTCCTACATGTTGAAATACCATAAAAATTTAATATATTTGACTTTCGCACGATTTTATTTCGAATACGTGAAAAAATACCACTTTGTTTCTCGGTTCTACAGGAATTGTGTTTATATTTACTTATGAATTGATTATTTTGAAATCATCACACTTTCCCAGTTCATTCACCTTCAAAACCTATGTGATTTCGTTTTTCTCAACACAGTAAGTATAAAACACAGATTTATTTGAAAAGCAACTACTTTTAAGTATCAACATTTGTGTAAATATTGTTTATAACTTGCCCAATACTTTCTTCGTTTATGCTTACTTTTTATCATTTTCATTTTGTCTTTCGGCATACTGCAGCACAAGTAAAACGTCTCATATAGTCACATAGTCTTTCTGCTGTACATTTTTATGTTTGTGTGTGTATGTATAAATGTTACTTTGAACCAGAAATTCAACGTTCATGTCTCTTGTTATGTGACACTAACTTTTCATTGTATCTTCCGGCATACTGCGGCCTAGGAGGTAAAGCATCTCAATTCACATGGCCACTATATTGTGCTATAACTATCTAAGTATGTATATTGTTTTTAATTTATCCAACACCTTTTAAATTTGCCTTCTATTTCTTATCTTCAGATGTACCTCAGCCATACAAGCATCTCACATAGTCATATAGTCACATGACTCTGCTTAGTGATGCACTGTCTGTAACTATATAACTATGAACAGTTTAACGTATGAACAACTATATAACTATGAACTGTATAACTATAACTCATTCTTGTTTTGGCTGAGAGGGACAAGAACAAGCACATAACGTATATTTCACTAAGGCACTATTCATTCTCAGGACTTTACCTCAACCTGGACTTGTAGATTTGTAGAAGATATATATATATTTTTTTTTACTAAAGGTTTTATATACATTAATTACACTTTGTATCTAAGGTCTTGGTCCAGCTCGTGTCACTAACTTTTTCATCTCAAAGGCATTAGTTAAAAAGTATAATTAATTGAAATAATTAATATGGTCAATTATATAGGCTTTATATACATTTGATCTTGACGTTTATGCTTCCTATTCTTTTCTGCTGCAGCTGTCCAACTATCAGAAATATTCACTGTCTCTGCTGTTCAATTTGATTAGTTTGCAACCACAGTGAGATCATGCAAAAAGTTAACTTTTAAGCCGAATAATTTAAGAATAGTTTAGAAAAAAGAACGCAACAGGCGCATTATCCTACAATTTAAACATTTTGTCACTATTATGGCACCACTTGAAAGCAAGTAAATACTATCAAAATTTGATAATTTCCTTTTGTACTTCCTTAGTTGAATTCGTCCCTTTTTGTGACATAATCTGAGTACAAATCATCGATTGTGCTCATATTCTCCTCATGTTCTGCGGTTGACAGCAGTCTCATACCTCACACAAAACCACAGCGAACGTTTAACAATCCGTTCAATTTTATTATGTAACTATTGTTTGTTGGGCACGTTTTCTTTGTTGTTTTTCCAACTCGTATATGGAAAAATTGTCTGATTTGTCATGTTTTTATGTGTGATTGTTAAATCTTGAAGCATCTCAAATAGTCACATAGTCACTATCTTTCTACTGTATGTTTTTATACTAAGCAATTATTTCAACATTTATGCTTCCTTTTTATCATATTCATTGGATATTCCGGCATACTGCAGCCTAGCAAGTAAAGTGTCTCATATAGTCACTGACTTTCACACTGACAATCATCTGTTGTACGTAACATACATAAATAACACACTTCGAACAATAATATCAACTGAGTGCGGGTATTTATTAGTGTGAGTGGTGAGGGGATATCAAGTGAAATATAGCGTCACATTCGCCCTTCATGCAGTGTATGTGTTTGGGGTCGATGGGGTTCTTGTATAAATATTCCGCCATCGACCCAAATTTAGGTTAAATCATTGGTATTGTGCGTAGATCGATGAAAGAATTTAGCGAAGTCCACCGACTAATCAGAATGAGTGCAATGTGTGAATGTATTTATTTGTGCGACGGTACAATGGAAATTAGTTTTAGGTTAGAATAATACAGTTTGCATGCTTTGGTGGCTGAAATGTCCTAGCTGTCGACAGCCCTGTCCCCCCAGTTGGTCGAGAAGCGATGATTTCTTTGGCACATGGGGATACTTGCGACCCAGCCACATAACGGGATAGGTGAACTCCCTGACGCCCAGCTAGATCCTAGGGTCATCGAGGAGTGACAACTCTTCGGGGTAAAAGTCCAATAATTTCAACATTTATGCCCCTTGAAATTCTTTTCATTTTGTTTTCCGGTATGATGCAGCCTAACAAGCGTCTCATACAGGCACATAGTCACTACCTTTCTGCTGAAATTTTATATATTTGTCTGTATATGAACATAATTTATGAAATATAACATGTATATGAAAATATATATGTTAAATATTCATATATATGAAATATAACAACAATTCGTACATTTAGGCTTCTTTTTTTAGCCTTTTCATCGTATTTTTAGGCATGGTGCAGCATAACAAGTAAGGCGTCTCGTATAGACACATAGTAACTATCTTTTTGCTTCACATTTGCATAAATATTACTTTGAACAATAATTTCCATAATTATGCTTCTTCTTTTATTGTATCTTTCGACATACTGCAGCCTAGCAAGTAATTCCCGTCATATAGTCACATGGTCATCACCTTTCTGCTGTCCATTTTTATATTCGTATATTTGTCTGTGTAAATATTACTTTGAACAATAATTTCTACTTGTATGCTTCCTTTTTTATTTTTTACAACGTGTTTTCTGGCATGGTGTAGCCTAACAAATAAAACGTCTCAAATAGCCACTATTTTCCTGCTGAACATTTTCACATTTGTGTGTATAGTATGTATAAATATTATTTGGAACAATAATTAATTTCCTATTTATGCTTCCTTTTTATACTTTTCATTATATCTTTCTACATACTGCATCCTAGCAAGTAAAGAGTCTCATATAGTCATATAGTCACTATCTTTCTGCTGTACGTTTTTATGCAAGTGTGTTTAAATATAACGATTACTTTGAACAATAATTTCAACGTTTTTGCTTCCTTTTTATCCTTTTCATTATATCTTTCTACATACTGCACCCTAGCAAGTAAAGAGTCTCATATAGTCATATAGTCACTATCTTTCTGCTGTACGTTTTTATACAAGTGTGTTTATGTATAACTGTTACTTTGAACAATAATTTCAACGTTTATGCTTCCTTTTTATCCTTTTCATTGTACCTTCCGTCATACTGCAGCTTAGGGTAAAGCAATCCAAATAGTCATACAGTCACTATCTTCTACAACGTTATAATTTGTTTTGAACTATTCACCGTTGATCAATGCCACCAGCGATGTCCTATTTGTACGTGTGTTTGTTTGTCTGTGCGGTTGTTAAATTATTCTCAGTTTTACCCCGTTTCGAGCAGTTTCGAAAAAGTCTGCTTCAGGTATCAACTGACCCGCCTATTGTCCATCACTCCGGCCGTTTAAAAGTGGGGAAAAAAATAATGAAACGCCACCTCTTGAAGATTCCCACTTGCATTCGCCCAGATGACCGGCTTTGATCAAAAGCTTGGCGACGACTTGTACAACACTGTCCTCTACGCTCAATTTTGTCGAATTATGCAAAATATTATCAACAGCTTCTTTTTTTAAATTTGACTAAATGTTTAATAGAGCCTGTTTGGCTTGCATGATTTGATTGTTTTGTTTTTGGTAGAAATTTCTTTTTACCTTTTAAAAGGCAAAATTCATAACGAATAATATACGAGATGTTTCTTAAAAAATCGTGTGGGCTCAAAAATCAGTACTCTTTGTCTTTAGCTAAGTAATTATGTAGATGGAACACCCATACTCTTTTCTGTGTTGTATTTTTATATTTTGTTGCATGGCGAAATAATTTTTCAAAAATATTTATATATATAAATGTTTATAAATGAGCCTTATTATACTTACATTTGATGTAAAATTCACTCAAAAATCCGCATACACAAGCACAAAGAAGTATCACGTCGACAAACTCACTTCACTGGCACCAATTTTATTTTGTTTAAACCACTTGGATTTCAAGGGATTCTTGTGGGGGGAAAGGCCGTTTTTCTCTTCTCCAGGAATCGGCTTTCTGCCCGGGGAAGAGAGCACTGGAACTGGAAGAAATTCGACCTGGGGGTCGAGGTTAAGTCTAGGGGCCGGGGGTTTGCGTTTGTCACTGCATCAAAACTGTGGGCATCGGGTGAGAAAAAGCATGGCTCCCCTCTTCTGGGCAGACACACGCCTTCTTCTGGTGGGGCATGCGCTACCAAAACTCCGTGCCATCTCACGGCACCGCCCTCAACCCTGTACAGGACCTATGAATGAAAACGATCCCTTCTATTTAACACTAATAATAAAGAATTCCTTTTAAAAAGCACCATGTTCAAATTGTTGAAAGAATATCAGATCCCTTTGGGTGATATAGGGACCAAAACGCCTCCTTATATAAAAAATAAATAAATAAAATTAAGAGCTTTATCGTTAAAAAACCAGGAAGTTAAAGGGCCAACATAATCTAGTGATATACTTACTAACTAAATTTGAATACATTTAATAAATAATTATCTACATTTGTTATTTTACCTTTAACTTGTTGTAATTTTATATTGATGATAATGAATGTGGACTAGGAAATGGGTTTATGTTCACAATCACTGGAGCCTTCTGGTTTTTTTTAAAAGGTTTTTGGATGTTGAATAAGGATTTAAAAAACCTTTCCTCCACTGTGACCTACATTAATAAGATGCTTTATTTAAGAATAATTATGAATTTAATAACTATACAAAAAAATCTGCCACTTAAAATTGATAATATTTACATACCATTTTGATAGCATTCAATTTCGTTTCCAATTCATCATTCATGCCAGACCTTGTCAAATTTGATACGAAATGAGATTTTTTGTTTGCAGAATTTTTATTTTCTCTCATTAAGTAAATAAATAAAAAAAAATAAAATAGGTTCCAAATAATTAAAATTAATTTTTAAATTTCTTAGTTACTTCAGGAGTTTCTCAGGGATCTCACTTAGGATCACTAATGTTTCCTGTTTTCATAAAGGCATTTACACTGTGCTTAATAATATCGTTTTTCTTCTCTTTGTTCATGATCTAAAGATGTTTAAATCTTTTTCTTTTTATTCTGACCACTTAATTTACAAAAAAACTATATCTTGTCATGATAATATTTTTGTTGTTATCAAATATTTTTATCTTGACCCACTCTATTCTACAGACCAAACCACTTACTTTTAAGATTTTTGTTTCTTTTTATATCCACACTTATTTGTGTTTTTTTAAATTTATTTTTATATTGTGTTTGTCTTGTTTTTGTCCTGTGATATTAGGCTTCCAAGCCTGTGTTTATAAAAAATAAATAAACTAAAAGGCCAAATTTGTCAAATCCTTTATAATCACTCTATTAAATCATTGTTAAAATGTACTGTATTATTAAAAACTTTCATTTCAATTATAAAATAACTTGCCAGCTTTTAAAACTTTTATAGATTTTTGAAAGGTAATAAGAACTTTATTTCAACAAAGTTGAAAAATTAGAAGTTCTAATTTACAATAATACATTTATACCACTACAATTATAAAGCAGTTATAACTATATAATATATTAAAGGTGTAAAATATATATTTTATTTAAATTATGAAAGATTTTTAATAATATTTAAATGTTATGTCATGTGCGTAACCCCGATTAAATTAAAAAAGCTCATTCAAGGTGATCCATTAAAGGGATAATCGCTTGTTTTCATTTCCAGGTTTCTTCTTGGCTAACATTAATCGCGATTCCTTACTCAATATTCTACTTCAGTGTCTAAATTCCTATTTTGTCTCTTTTCCATCACGAATCTATTTAAAATAGACGACAATAAAATAGATTTTGTATACCCCAGGGAAAATCTTTGGCCAAGTCTGGTGCTTGGTAGTTAACGATCGTAATTCGTAACCGTTGGAGCAAGTCGGTGCCAGTGGGCAAGTTCGCCGAGTACCCTTGGTAACAGCAAAGTTACCTGTAGGGTAAAGTAAACCGAGAACCATCCAATTTTGTTTTCAACTACTTTTTATCGGTTTAGATGCAGGTCCAGACTTGCAAGATGAATGACGACCTTAGCCTCAATCTCGTTGGTATTTAGAAAATTAAACAGTCACTAGCCAGAGACGGGTTTTGGAAGACGATACAGTCCATATAATGTCTGGGGATAGAAAAAACAACCCTGAAGGGCGCAAAAAGTGGAACAGATTTAGTAAGTTCGTTTGTAAGTTAAAAGGTAAAAAAAGAAAAAAAAAGAACCAACTGTAAGCTAGTTTTCTTCAGACTCGACAACACCAGTTCAAGTCTTCAACGGCTGCTTAGCAGAGGATGGCTGCCCGGATTCCCAGGCAATTTTGGGAAAGCAACTGCTGGAAGGAAAACTAGGTATTACTAGCATTAACATTAATCATAATACTTCACCCTCATGGCAAAACTGGATAAGTCCAAAAACACAACTCCCCAAGATTAAAATTTTAAATTTTAGACATTTGGTAAAAATTCAATTTTTTAAAGTAACTTTTTCCCTTTTACTTGTCTTGTTTTATGAAAAAGTTTCCTTCGCTATCAATTATACTCAGTCTGTGAGGCCTAAAGACTTCCAGGAATATGCACTTCTCGTTTTGCTAAAATTTGACTTATCCTCTTTTGCCCCAAGGGTGCAGAATTTGTTTCTATAATATTTTTTACAGGTCTCAACCTTTCATCATCTCTAAATTCCATTGTAAGACTTTTAGAGAAACAGAGTTTGGCTGACTAAAACATTTATGATTATTATTGTGTATGGCGTTTAGTGACCGTTAGTCAATGATTATTTGGAGATCGTGAGATGCGGTCTGGAGTGATGTAGGTTTTAGAAAATGTTTTTTATGTCACACCACACCACATCTCACGATCTCCGAATAATTATTATTATAGTGACACTACCCAGACCTCGGTCTCAAATTTCTGCCATTCATTACTTCCATATCACCAAACTGGGAAAGGTTTCATGGAGGTCATCAAGCCACTGCGTGCATGGTCTTCCTCTCGTTTGAGACCCACCAGATAGATGGAACAGTAGCCTTTTGGGCAACTATTCCAATACCATTCTCTCCACATGACCTAACAAGCGGCTTTAGATGAGCGTTATAATGCTGGCTTCTTATACAATTGGTAGAGTAAAGTAATTCCTGACTTACAGGATGGCTTAATGTCCAACTACCTATTGGATGTCACAGATGAGGTGACAAACCATTTTACAATAAATTTTTCATGCTCTTTTCATTAAAAACACTGGGATTCGGACCCAGGATTCTAGCATGACAAATACGAGTCGGACAAACTATCCTATTTCTGCAACTTTACATCATATCACTACATCGCTTGTATTGCCCTTTATAGAGCATGTTAAATATATTGTCACTGCCAGATCTCCCTGTCATAAGCCATTTGGCCATTTATATGTTATTTTAAACTTCTTTTTTGAGTGTCATACTTGTCAGAGTAATTAATTTTTCAGGAATTCAGTTTTGATAGCGTTCAGTAACTCTTTTCAACACAGTTGTAGGCCTGCTTATAATCTTCAAGATTGAGAGATTGAGATGTACAAACATTTATTATAAAAAGAGTATAAATGTGAAAATCTACTGTCTGGCGCCTTGTCAATAGTTGGAGCCAGAGAAGTTGGTCCCTTGTTGAGTACGCCTGGCAAAAGCAAACCAGACATCAAAGTACAGAGTTACTTGGAAAATGTTTATGCTTCAATCTTAACACCTTTTTGGATGTTTATCCAAAACCGTCAGGTTAAAAAAATGTAGCAAACTATGAAGAGTGACAAAACTTTTATTTCTAGAGGACAGTGTCGATCAAGAACAGAATGATAGATTGGGGGTCTACTGGCTTGTCAAAGCGTCTGAACAAGGCCATAAAGAAGCCACAAAAATACTGGAAACGTGTCTCAAGACGGGAAAAGGTGAGTGATTTTATTCCCATTATTTATCTGTTAAACATTTTCGTTTTTTTAAGGCATTACTAAACATAACATTGGGGATGTTACTAACTGCCTTAACATGTCCCAGGAGGAAAAGATTTCAAGGCATGCCGCAAGAGTTCTTTTTACAAGGTGAAAAATATTTACTCAACAATCTATTATACTTCTAGTTTTATTGAAAATATTGGGATTTTATAGCCTTTCTCAAGGTACTGATTATATTACGAGTGAACAGTTATCTGAGGCAATGGAAAGGGCGCAAAAAGACGGAGGCAAGGACAGAGAGAAGAAATCTGTCCAGAAGGCTGCTTCGTACAGTAGTATCGATTATAAAGGTAATTTTAGGAAACAATGGAAGTTAAAAATGTTCATTACATTAAAAAAAAAATTTTTTTTACAGACTGTTTACCTAATTCCATTCTCCCACCGTGTGAAAAATTAAGTGAAGATGTGCTAGTATCAGCTGCTAGCCATCACTCAAGAGGCAAACTACCAATTGTACACAGGGTTCTAGCACTTAAGAAATCTAACTCTAGGTCTAATAGAACTTTCCTTCAAAATTCCATATTTACTCCAATTACAAGTATTCACTCGTCATATCAACATTTTATTCATTCTATCGGTACTATTATAACTGAGTAACTATTTATTAATTTTGTTTTT
Source organism: Cimex lectularius (assembly GCF_000648675.2). Taxonomy (NCBI): domain Eukaryota; kingdom Metazoa; phylum Arthropoda; class Insecta; order Hemiptera; family Cimicidae; genus Cimex; species Cimex lectularius. The sequence goes on from NW_019392683.1 coordinate 2,453,142, forward strand.
GAATACTTTATTGTTTACACACAGGAAAAAGGCCTATTTCTTCTTTTTTCCCCAACAACACAACGTGCATACAGACATTGGTTATTTTAGCATTATATTCAATAGGATTCGACAGTATCTTTGAGGCACTGCCGAGCCTTTTTTATTTTTCAAGCCTTGCCATCATGCTAATAACAACTTGCCAAATACTTACAAAGAGATGGGAATTCAATGAATTTAGACAGTGAGTTTTTGTTTTTCCTCTCAAGTTTACAATTTTACTTCCTTCTATTGATATTTCAAATTTTTTTACAGGTGGTCGAATTTATTAGTCACGTGGGGAGGACAGGAAGTGAATGCGGAAGGTGCAGAAATGAGTCATTGTTACAACAACATTTACCCATGTTATGCTTTCCTATTAGCATTAGTTGCCAACATAGCTTTAAGCCAATTTGTTTCTGTAATGATAATACCTTATTCAGAATTGGTTGTTTTATCAACGATCTGCGCTTTTGTGACACTGTACAATTTTGCGGTAGGTTTTTTTTTTTTTTTTGATACTGATAAGTTAGACATTGAAAGGGGCAGGAAATGTTTTTAGCATACTTGATTAATAAGTAAATTTATTTTATAACTTCGTCTCGGATCATCCTGATCTGCCTATTTTCACAGGTTTTGTCAGTCGAATTATGTTTTTTATTTAATATATAATTGTATATACACTTAAAGTAAAAAAAGGAGACATTTGTATTTTTGTAGGCATCGTGTTCTTTTATTTTAGACTGTATTTAATTTTTATATTTTAATATTTCAGTGGCAAGATGGCAAATTTGATTTTCTTGCTTTGCTCTCATTTGGAATAAGTGCCTTGGCGAGGCAAAATCCTTATGATTCGGAAGCGGTTTTGTCACAAAGTTTGACGTTCCTTAACTTGTTCATGCCAACGTTTGTCACAACAATACTCAGTATTATCAGTTACATTAATATTTTGAATTGAATGTTTGAAAATAAACCTCACTGATTTTTTATTTTTTTCAGGAGATTTTAATTTCTCTATTTTAATGTATGTTTTAATGTTCATTTTACTCTGGAGAATGGCAGTAAGAGATCAAAGAAAAGGGATATACAAATCTTTCCTGCCGCACTTGATATCATTATCTTGGTGGCAGATGGCCATCATCGCTTCCAACGGTATTTATTTTTTGTAATATATTTGAAAGATGTACCTAAAAATGTTGAAAATTAGGAGCGACCACGTTTGGTCTTCTGAGGAGTTCTCTAGTCGTTGTGATAGCAGTCCTTATTCTCCCTTTGGCTGGATTGGCTATCCTACTCCTTCCAATTGTCGCTATTGTCAAGTTCTTTATTATTGCCGATGAGGCACTTTTTGCATCGACGACCTTCGCAGCAGCCTGTCTTTGTAATTTTGCTCTGATATACTTTGGAACTAGGCCTTCAAGAACTGGAAGATTTATAGGAAAACTACAGGTAAAAAACTGAATTTGTTGTAGAGTACTTTTATTTAATTTATTAATTCATTTTTTTTCCAGGTCGGATTGGGTGTGTTATCTGCTGTATTACTTATTTTCTCAACGTTTGCAAATTCTCCTATCGACGAGTATAATTCATCGGCTCATCTGAGTTGGCAACAATATCAGCATATATGTTCAAAAGATACTTCGCCTGTTCAAGTCCCCGCACAGATCAGATGTGCGTCTTTATCAGGACTTCAGGTGCACTGGGAAGGCCTCGTTAAGAAAACAGTAATCACAAATACTTATAATCCTTTAGGAAATTTTGTTTCAAAGCTCCCTAATGTGAGTTTATTCAAATCTCTGTAATTTTTTTCACATTTAACATGATTTTTCATTTACAGTGGATACAAAATGTTGTTACCTGTATGTATGGCCAGAAATATTCCAGTGAGTGTGATGATGTGGACAACTGCCATATCCCTTACGAACTGCATTCAAGATGCCACTTATCAAATTGGAACAGGTATTTATTAAATAAAAATATAAAAATAAGGCAAACGAGTGTGTTACCCCATCTGGTTTATTCAAATTAAAAATATTTAGAAAAAATAAAAACACTAAAAAAGATAAATGGAAAGTAGGTAGTCTTCAACTACCAACAGGGATAGTATGTTGGAGGACCTTTTACGTTACTCACTATTAATAGTTAATAAAATAACAAAACAATAAAATAAAATTATTGTGAAAGTACAAACTACATATACATGTGGGCTTCGGGGGCCGCAATCGTTAACACGTTCATTACAGCACTGTTTTGTAAAGATACTACTGAAATACGGAAATAATTTTGAAATTTTTTGTTCAAAAAGTCAAATTGAAAAACAACCTTCACAGTAACTAAGGTTTTTAGTTGAGATAAAAAAGTCAATGGCACGAGCAGGATTCCAACCCACAATCTTCGGCTAGATACGCTGCTGCTCTACCACTTGAGCTATCGTGACCTCGATCCACTCGGACACCAACTTCCCATCTCAACCCCACCTTTTGAATTTTCCATCCTTTTTGCCATTTTTCAAATGTCGTGTAATCTATTTGATTCTCGGCGACAAATGAAATGGCCACGGAGAGCTTTAGTGGGGTTTTTATAGAAGAGGTAAATGGGGAAGGGTATAATGCATCGTTTTCCAGAATGACAGCCATAAACACAGTGCTCATATTGTAAGGTAAAGGTCTTGGGATTGGATTCAGCAACGCTGCATTTGAACCCGACATAGTTGGTCAATCTTGTTCAATTGTTCACTACAAATGTCCCCCGGATACAGGCAATCGAAGGAGTTTCTGAAGGAAATCAAACCAAAAGAAACGAAACGGTTATTCTCGAACTCTAGGAGGGGAATTAGGAGGCTGATAGGTATCCTAACGGGCCATGGCCCCTTGAGAAGACACCTCTTCATAATGGGTATTCTACCAGACCCCTTTTGCCGCTTCTGTGAAACAAAGGAAGAAACGGCTCGACACTACCTTGCAGAATGCGATAGGTATGCTAGGGAAAGATTTGAAACTTTCGAAGGAGAGAACATAACCAAAACACTCCCCAAGATAAAATGGTCCAAAATCTTGGGGTTTGTGAATAGGTCCAAAAGGTTTAATATAGGTTTATTATGCAGGACTCGTGGGAGTCCATTTGAGTCTTGGGAGAAAGGGATCTGGTATACAGGGGGGACCGCGGTAGCTGAGTGGTTAGCATGAGAGACTCTCACGCCGCGGTTCGATTCCCACCGTTGCCTCTGGCCATTTTTGCCCGATAACCCCCAATTTGAACAACATATATAAGAGATTTGTCATGGCTAATATGCAAAGATCATAAGGCAAAAAAAAAAAGTATACAGATGGCCCTAATCCCGAGTGTTCATGCCAAAGTAATTAGCGTAAATATTTATTTTTCCATTGAAATGCTGCCATGTTCCCTTGCACCCTAATCCTTAAACGGTCCATTAAGGGACTGCGTCTGTAACTTTCTCTCGTCGTGACTTGCTCTCATGCGTCCAAGAGGAACTAACATCTTTAATTCCGCTTTCTTGCTTCCGTGTGAAAAATACAAAGGTTTTAGCATTCCTTAGTTCAAGAAGTTATTTTTAGTTCAATTTTCTTTTAATATACTATGGAGTGATAGCCACCAGCTGTATCGTAGTAATTTAAGCCGTCATGTTACCCAGGGCCTTGGTTATGTTGAGGGTTCTGGGTTGAGGTGCTGCATTGCTGGGTACTGAAAAGAAGATTGGGACTACACTCCCTCCCGCTCACCTGGGGGTTTTATTTGATTTTATTATTTTCATTATTGCTTTTGCGAACCCACCAGCGCACACCCTATTTAACATGTGGTAGGCACTGGTATCTATGGAAATTTATCAATGACTAGAATAAGTCCTGGGTTATTGAACTGAAGGTCCTATAAGACTGGGTATTGAAAAATGTGCCAGGGAGGTCAAAAGGCTTTGTATTATCAACAAAACATATTCTTGGACTGGCTAAAACCTGATCAGTAGTAAAGCTGCTGTTTATGATTGCATCAGGGTCTTGTTAGACATAGGGAAACATTGCCCTTCTATGGGCATCAAGGCAGAAGGTCAATGAGGAGGGTGATAAATTGGCTTAGGAAGGTTAAATAAGGATACTTACTAGCCCCACATACCATATGGTCAAAAATACTGACTACTGATGGAGCACTTTGGGTCAACTGTAACAAGCCAGTGCAGATGTTGCCAGGAAGAATAACCAATGGAACATGTCTTCTGTTTGATACAAAAATCACATTGAGATTCCTTCTCCTGTGAGAATAAAAGTCGAGGCCTGCAGGATTCACACAGGAGCTTTTAACAAAGCTTAGTTATCTGATAAAAATCTTCAAGCTTGACCAATAGTTCTAGATCTAGTTGATCGCAGCTAAATAGGCTCCTTTTAACCTTAACCTGTTTTAATTCACAAAACAAGTAATTTTGGTAGTTAAAAAATTTCTTTTCTAATATTATTGCAGTATAACAAGTATTTCATACCTTCTTACCATGCTACTGTAATGGAACGTCAAGTACTGTGGAGTGACGTTATTGGAAGACAGATTGAAAAATAAAACATTGATTTTTTTTCTTTTAAACCATCCCGTTAGAATATGTTTTTTATCGATTTATTTTTTAGATATGAGTACGAGATAGAAGCGGAGCTGGTTTCAAGCAACAGTTGGAACATGCGCGAATCCAGAGTGGTGATCAAGGCCGGAAACATGTTCACCAACTTCACCCAGGGGCTGGCGCAAGGGGACAAAATTTGGTTTTCTGGACTGATCGACTTTGACCCCAAATCCGAAGTCCCTCGTCTCAACCTCTACCAAATCGGCTGCCTGGACTGCTCCAAACTCCTCAATCCATACGTCGCCGAATACCCGCAGTTCAACGTTTACACACTTTTTCACATTTTTATTCACTTTGTTGAATTTATTTTCAATCCAAATTTTTCTTTTTAAAGCATGTAATCCTAAATTATAAGTACATACAAAAATCAAAATTTATGTGCCTAGTATTTGTTCAAAGAACGACTGCATATTTAACAATTTTACTGTTACCATTTTTTTCCTCAAATTTTATTTATATATATAGATTAAAAAATAGATCATAATTATTTTATGTTGTATTGTTTTTTTTTAAATATTTTTTAAATGCAATTTATATAAACATACTGCTTTTTTTTATTATTCTATCCCATTAGAAACCAAAAATTGGTACCATGGCCTCATTCAGACGAGGTGGTTGGTTAATTCAACTAAATTGACTGTCATGTTAATGCTATTCTTGGCTGGTATCACAATGGGCAACTTTTGGAATCAACTTCTCTTCCTAAGGGGTCAGAATGACGTTAGAACCCGAGGAAACAGGAGCACTTCTTGTGCTTGCTCTTCTGCAGGAAGAGAACCAAAAGGGAGGAAACCCAGTCATGAAAAAAGTGGATTCTCCGTTGTTACAAAATCGGGAAATGGGCACGTTCTGTCTAGGCTGTGACACATGTAGCGTTTTTTTCTGCAGCTGACAGACGCTGCAGTTTCACTAGCAATTGTTTGGTTTCACCATTCCACCAGGAGCCGACTAGTCTCGTTCGTTTCTTTTTACAGTATTGTCAATCATAGTGCAATGGATGAAGAACAAATACTTCTACTACCCTTGCTGTATTACTGATGGAAAAAAAAAGAACGAAAACAGTCGGATATGGGTTCACCTGATATGGGAAAAAGACAGAAAAAAGGGCACTCCAATAATTTGTACTTAAAATTGAGTAATCATCAAGATTCAAAAAAGAAATAAACGGGTTTATGCGTACTTGGAAGCAAAACATATGTGTGGCATGGCTAATGGATTACTACAAAACCATTCCATGAAAAATGCTTTCAAAACTGACTCGGGGGGGGGGGGGCATCTCATTAACCCACCGACACGGTTTTAAAACCATCAGGCGATACGCACTGCACCGTCTGCCATGTCCCACTCTGAAACAATTCAAACAATCCACTGACTCTGTTTTCCTCTCAGTAAACACTGGTCAAAACCACTACTTATGGCTTAATGCAGTGCCACTTCATTCCTTTTAATTTTGTCGCTATACTCTTCATGTCCCACATGGCAGGGCTGTTATGACTTTCTTAAATGTACTGTTCCACATTGTTTGCAATTGCAATGCTTTCTATGTTGACTCAATTAAGCGGTGTGATGGCAAATTGTCTTTTGTCAACCAGACAGGATAAGACACGAAGGCGTATGAGGTTGACCTTGTAGGACCACTTAATCTACAGTACTCCTGTTATGTGAGAGGTTTCTGCCGATCCAGCCCACCAATGCTGCTCCTTTCTTTAAATTATGTTGTTTAATGCATTTTTAGCAAAAGAGGGCCAGATCGCGGTGGTTAAGTCTGGCGGTTGGGACATCTGCCTTTTTGTACCTTCAAGACCTATATATTATTTTAAATTATTATTTTATTTTGTCTCTTCTTCTCCGATGGAGTTCATTGTTTTCCCCTGATAAAATATGTTGTTTGTGTGTCCGATTAATAATTAATTAATAATTTTGGTTTCTCATCTATCCTCCTTCACCAGTGAGCGTCAGTGCAGAATTGTTTGCTAGAAAGGTAACATGGGAATTACTTTTTTCCAAAGTTAGTTAAATAAATACCAAGGGTTAAAATAAAACTAGCCAGATATTATAATTCTTTCTATTAGAATTCAAAACCTTAACAAAGATTTGCAGTTAGAATTTCTCTCGCATACATTGGTACATGTTCTTCAATTTGAAATGGACAATTTGTACAACAATGAGCAAAATGAAAATTTGATTTTTAATTTATAATAAATAAATTGTATCCTATTTGAACAAAGAACAATGTAACCTTGTGGGTTCTGAACATACAACATAGTTTAGTTAACGTGATTATTTTCAGAATTTCCTTGACACACAGCTATGTTTTAAAATATTTGGCCTTATAAATATCAAGTATAATTTATTATTATACCATTAAGTGCTACTGACTAGCACCGAACTTCATACTTGGAGTCGTGACATTTTAAATTATTATTCTATACAATATGGATTATTAAAAGGAAGTCGATTCTTAAAAAATATTCAGCGCAAATACCAAAGATTAAAGACTAGCCAAAAGGCAAAACTAGAAACAACTATAAAAATAAAATAAATTCTTAATACGAGAAAAGCATCATTTGGCATTTGCGCTTACTTTAAATTTCCTTAACGGGCCAACTATTACTCAAATAAAGTGTACTATTCTTTAGAAAAAATATCAAAATTGTTTTGTAACAATTATTCCCAGCTGATTTTATTGAAACAATATCACACTTAGGCAATTTGGATTTCTCTACACCCACATTATATTTTTAAAAAAGGTACAAAACAGTCTTTGTTTTGAGGTGTAGCAAGACAAGGCCTGCAGCGATATCCTTTTAATAAAAATGTTTTTTCGAATGTTCCTGCCTATCTTTGTAATAGCTGATTCCTGCTATTGCAATCGCTATTAAAAGAAGGGCGACAAAAAGCATGACAAAGAACGTCTTCGTACCCGACCAAGCTGGTTTCTCATCATCGACACGCTCTGAAAAAAATTACAATTATTTATAAATTGACCACATCGATTAAGATTCGACCGTACCTCTTGGAGGTTCAAACACAGTAGCGAAAGGCATGATTTTGGACCTGTCCTCACCACTGATCACCTAAAAGAAAAAAAAAATTATATTGTGTAAAATATTTAGGGAAATGGGAAAAAATTCCTTACATCAGATGAATCCAGTTCTAGTAGCCTCATGGACAAGATGTCATGGTTATCTGAAAGTTCACCTGTTGCTGCTGAAACTCCGAAATAGTACCCTGTAGGTAATTTAACCCCAGGTACTTTAAAACATTCTTTAAATTCACCTTTGTTGTCCACATCAGTCATAACTAAAAAAAAAGTTTGGTTGTTGGGTGAACCATAAAATGGATAATAAGATGCGGGTCAATTGAATGAGACAATAGTCCCCTTTGCCGAGCTTTTCTATTTTTTTTTTTTTTTTTTGGGGGGGGGTCGGGAAAAGGAGAAAATATACCTCCAAAAGCTTGGCTATAAAGTTAGTATTGTCTCATTCAATTAACCAGCACATGATTACTCCCAATTTTTTATTTATTTCTTTTATACCTGTGCCAATTGCTGCACTCAAGTAAATTGATAACATCTTAGTACACAAAACTAAACGAGTACAAAAAATGTATCTCATTAACTAGTCATTATTATTAATGTTAATCACTTTCACTGTTAGGACTTAGGAGGACACGAGGCCAGTGACACTTCAGACATCGAAGTCATCGGGTAGGATTACTTGGAACATCTGTTTAGTTCTTGTCTTTTGGGTTCCATGTAAGTGGTTTGTCAACATATAGCCTAAGATAGCAGAGGGAGATAATTATGGTAGATGGGAGTTGTGGTTATTCTCAAAAGGGTGAAAGTGACAAATTCATATTTTTGTATGATTAATCTTTCATCACATCACTGCTCAAGGGATGTGACATGGTATTGCATGTTTCTGGTTGAGATAACAGGATCTTTATGAGACCAAAGGATGGTGGTATCATCCCCATAGGTTCGGGAAGGGTAGGAATGCCTACAGTGTATACCGTATAGAAGAAGGATCCTAAAATATTTCCTTGTGGTATCCCTGCAACTGTGCGATAGCCTGCTGAAAGAGGGGGTGTTGGTTAGGCAGGATAATGGGACCAGGTACTAGGTAAAAGGGAGGATTATCTTAAGCTGCCAGAGCAGCCCCGAGTGCCATACCTGATCGAAGGCTTGCTTCACATCTCTAAATACCCCTACAGCCGATGATGTCTACAATGTGTCATCACTGCTGAATAGGGGAATGAGAATGTCTAAACCCAAACTGGTGGACAGGTTACAGTTATAAGAATGTGTTTAAGCAGTTTTCTAGGATTTTGTCCATTATAGGCAACAGAGTAATTGGACTGTAGGGTGATGGAAAGTTTGTTGTTCTAACAATAGAATTGTAAAGGCAGGTAAGGAAAACTACAACTTTTTTAAATTGGTGTCAAAGGATTTTTGCAGTGATCAGGTCAAAACCAGGCATTTTCTTTGGTGGTAGGTGACATTTGATATGGGATATTTCATTGGGTGTGAATTTCAATAGATGGGAGAGATATTTAAGTCAAGGGTAAGTTGTTGAAAACATTGGACAGATAGGAGGTGAATAAGTAGACTTTTTCTTCATCTAATGTACCCAAGAGCCATCATCTCAGCAAAAAGGAGAAAGAACGGATTTATAGGATAGGATTCTGTGTGTTATCCAAAGAAATTTGTCCTCCACAGTCAGTGAATGTGGATAGTATTGGAATCATTATCTCAGGAGAAAAAAATTAAAATAATCTCAAATCTGGGTATTACCAGTAAGCGTGTCCTTTTCATATCGTATCGCAATGTTTGTGTCATAATAAACGTTTCTAAGCTTCGCTTCACAACCTGCCAGTGCGGTGTGTGTGCCGTCACGGTCATGATCATAATGGAGTGTACCATTATTAACCATTGCTGATATATATGGATGTTGGTGCTGTGAACAAATTATGTATGATTGCAAAATACTTAAATAAAATAAATTTGCGCCATTATTGATTTCTCGGTGTGGTCTGCGGGGTGATAAACCTGTAATTTGGTCGATACGGATCATCCTGATCTGCCTATCTCCACTATGTTGATCCTGGAGACATAGGTAGACCAGAATGATCGGAAACAACCAAATATTTCATTTAATAAACCCCGGTAACTTTACACTAGTGAATTGCTTGGTTTTTATTTATAAATAAATAAGAATTATAAAAATTTATAACTGACAAAAATATTGTTACAAATTAAATTTTTTTTTAAACTGAAATAATCTATGAATACAATAATTGATCATTTTATATGGAAAGGATGAGAAGATATAATAAGATAAATAGAGAGGGCAAATTCCAACAATCACTTCTAACCAAAAACAATTTTTCTTTAATTTAGATTAGATAAGTGATTATTTTTTCTGTTCCTAAATAAGATCAGAATTTGCCAAGAACAATTTTTTCTCACAAGTAAATGAGAATAAGTTAATTATATGACAATTAAACCATCTACTACAAAGTTATAAGTACTCACATTGTGTTCACCGTTGTGGTTGCTGTATGTATCTATGAAGACTGCAAGTCCGTAGAAATAATCTTGGCTACCGAACACTGGCCCCGGGTTCATGCGGTCTTTCGTGTACCAGAAAGCCATCCCGTCGCCGAACAGGTCTTTGGCATGGCCATGGATTTTGAAATGGATCTGCATTTCCCAACTGACGACATTGCATGGCTGCGAGATGAAATGAATTTAACGAATCGATTGAATTTTTTTGTCTACACGTTTGTGACACTTACAACAGAATTCCACAGAGACCCTGTCTTACTAGGGCTGTCAGCCGTAACCCTGACGTAATTTGACGTAACAAGGGTCGCCCCCTGGAAATCCCAGTACGGAACCATCATACCTTTTCCTAAAAATTGAAACTTTGTTTAAGCTGGATTAAAAATATTAATATATCTAAATAATCTAAAGCTTATAAAAGCAACATAACAAAAAAAAAAAAAAAAAAAAATTAATCAAAATTACTCTAGAAGATTATTGAAATTCAGATATTTTGTGAAGGCCAAGAAAAGATTGCAAAATAATTTATTAGATAAGCTCACGATCAACATAGAATGATCTGAAATGACCAAATTATAAATAATATAGCTATATAAATTTCCTTCCAAAACACGTGATCTTCCAAATTCATAAAATTTGCACATCATACTGAACATGACAAGGATTAAAACAATAAAAACTAAACAGGTCTCTTGTTCAGAAAGAGAGAATAGAGAAAATTATAAGCCTTGTCACTGGTCGTTGCTTAAGCAAGTACCACCTTAAACCGGAAGTTAAAACAATAACGATAAATTTTATGAATTAGGAAAAATGAGCTTAAACATTCTCATTTGTAATTCAGTTATTTTTGATCATACAGGTCTGTCAAAAGAGTGATTGAAATAGTATCCATTACATCAGACCTATTAAAAAACCTCAAGGATAGGCAGATCAAAATGATCCAAAACGACCAAATTAAACTAATCTAATAACAGCTGTCACTAAGAATTCCTTACAAACCATAACTATTTACAATGATCAGGTTTAAAATGATAAAAACTATTTTAAACAAGCCTTGTTCAGAAGGCGAGGTTAGAGAAAGTTTATAAGCTTCGTCTTTGGCCATTTATTAATCAAGTATCCACCATAAAAAATGGGTCTAAATTATAAAACTATACAATGTACAACAAAAATCATGAATTCAAATTAAGATCGCTGAGTGATGAATCTGTAACTTGGATGTTTCTGATTCTTTTTTTGATCTGTCAGATGCCTTTAAGCCTTGTGTCCTTATGCGTTACGAAAGAGCATAAACATTCATGAAGAAAACCTAGCAGGCAGCCTATTTTTGTAATTTGATAATTTCTGATCATCCAGGTCTGCCTAGACTAGTAGTTTTGTCTGCCAAAAGAGCAATCGTTGAACTCGAATCTATTAAATCAGACAGACCAAAATGATCAAAATCAGAAATGACCAAATTACAGGTAATATTGCTGCTAAGATATCCTTCCAAAACATGTGTGTTAACACTGGACATGCCAGGTGTAAAAGAATAAAAACTATTTATTTAAAACATGTCCCTCGTTTAGAATGCGGGATTAGAGAAAAATCACAAAGCCTCTTCTTCCCTGGCCATTGGTTAACCATGTACCCGCCTTCAAAAAATGAACATAAATTATAAAACTGGAAGGTACAACAAATAAATATATATTTTATGCATTAGGAAAAAAGAGCAAAAACGTTCTAGAAGAAAATCTAATAGACAGCTCTTTATATTTCAGTTACTTCTGATCATCCAGGTCTGCCTAGTCCCACTGGTTTTGTCTGTCAAAAGAGCAATGACTGAAATCGAATCCACTGCATGAGACTGACCAAAAATAGCGAAGATAGTAGATCAAAATAATCCAAAATGACCAAATTACAAATAAGACAGCGGCCAACTAAAATTCCTTCCAAAACATGTTTATTCACTGGACATGCCAGGTTTAAAATGACAAAAACTATTTTAAACAGGTCTCTAGTTCAGAAGGCGAGATTAGAGAAATATTTTAAACCTCAAGGCCATTGCTTAATCAAGTACCCATCTTAAAAAATGGGTCTAAATTATAAAACCACGGAAGATACAACAAACAGAAATAAATTGCATATTTGGTCTGTCAAGATGCTTTTTGGCCTTTCATCATTCTAACTTGTTGATCTGTACGTTATTTACTCATTTTCTTTTTATGCATTAGGAAAGAACTGAAAAAATTTAGATGAAACCTAGCGTGCAATTGTAATTCATAATTTCCGTTCATTCAAGCCTGCCTAGTCTCACTTGTTTTATCTGTATGACAGAAATGTTCCTATTCTCAAAGAAAATTTCAAGTTTTTCAATTTCTGACAGTCCAAATAAGCAAGGATAGGCAGACCAAAATGAACCGAAAATATTAAATTATGAATAATATGTTTATTTTCGGTTGTTTCTGATCATCCAGGTTTGCCCAGCCTCAATGGTTTTGTCTGTCATGACAGGAGTGTGCAAAATTTCAAAGAAAATTTCAGAAGTGACGATTGGAAACAAGCTCACTATTTTTGACATGCCAAAACAGTGAGTACTGGCAGTCCAAATCTGTCTCGCTATTTTTGGTCTGTTAAATGTCTCTTACCATATTAAGTCATTGATCAACATGCTGTTCAGGGGTTGAATCCTGGCACATCCCATGGATTTTTTAATGGAATATAGTATGAAAAATACTTGTAGTGATTTGACACCTTATCTGCTACACCCAATGGTTAGTTGGATATTAAGCCCTTCTGCATGACAGGGCTTGTTTTTTCCTCATATCCTTTTAAGGCATTAGGAAAGAGCATAAACATTCTTGTTCCGTTAGTCCCATTAATTTTGTCTGCCAAAAAAGCGATTATTGAAATTTAATCTACTGTATAAGACAGACCAAAATACAAGTAATATAACTGCCAACTAAGATTTCCTTCCCTCAACATGAATGTTCGCATTGAAAATATCATGTTTAAAATGATAAAAACTATTTATTTTGTAAAACCACAAGATAAACACGTTTCTCTCATGTTCAGAAGACTTGCATAGAGGAAAATTAAATAGCTGGGCATTGCTTAATGATGTGCAAGATTAAAAAATTGGCAAAATCGAAAGAGGAACTCGCTGACGTTGCTAAGAAAACTGAAAAATCAGAAAAAGTTTTTTGTATCTGTTGAGCAAATACTATGTATTTGTAGGATCTGTTAAATGGGAGTTTGTCATTTTTGTTGTTTACGTTGATCTTATCTTGTGAAAGATTTCCTTACTTAATAAGTAAAAGTCTACATTGTATGCCTTGATATATTTATGCTAGATACTGAATGAGTTTGTCATGGTATGACCTCACTTACAATCTCAGCAGATCATGCACATGTGTTTAAACAACATGATGTATCTGCTTCTTTCTTAAAAAGAAGCTTAGTTATTTTAACAAAAGTAAAAAAAACACCAGAGAAATCAGAAAATATCATTTGCGACTGTTGAATAATTCAGTCACTCTTTGTAAATCGACAATGCCTGAACGAACCACAATGAAATTAGTGAAGCGGCACCAGGAAAGTGGTGAAATTCTTAGAGTGCTTAATTAACAATTTAACCAGTCAGGTCACAATGAACTTACGTACCATGAGGAGATTATTTGCATTTTCCTAGTCGAATTTATGATTAAAAACAATGGTTTAACAAAATGAATATGGTGAACAAAGATTATGTTAAAAGGTCGATTATACGGTTCTATTGCATAATAAATAAAGATTAAAAAATAAGAAACAACTGTGTCAATATGCTAGCAAATGAATTAAGCTTTCGTCAAGGCAAATAATTGTTCTTAGTAGCACTGTTAAATTGAGAACAGAAATGTAAACAAAAAAGCAGGTTGTTGATTCAATAAAACAGAATTAATAAAATAATTGAAATGTTCTTATTCAAAACGAATTATTTATTGTAAATGCTAACGTTTTCAACAAATTCTTTCTTAAATAAATCCAAAATAAAACTTTTACATGATGGACTACCTTGGTATGGCTTTATTAAGGAGTGTTCTCGCTTCATGTAGTCGTTGGTCCATTCCGCCAACGCGCTGACGGCCAGGAGAAGGTTCAGCATTAAAAAATTACATTTTTTGAACATTTTTCGAATTTAGCAGGGATCTTGAATCGAAAAGAGGAAGAACTATTTACTTTTGACAGCCGAGAAACTTGGCGAATGCCTGCCCTGGGACGGCGGTTTGATTGTGAACTACAGCGCCGGCTTCTTAGTTCTTCATCCCAGAGAATGACTCACTAGGCTTTCATATCGATTTCACCTCGATTTATAAAGTACACGTTTTGACGTTGAAATAGTACAAAAAAAAGAGAATTTTCTTTTATTTACAAAATTTATCCAACTTCAGTCTTGTTCTATCCCGATTTTCAATTAGTTGGAATTATAACCTGGATTTATAGGGATAAAAAAATCTTTAAATTTGCCATATAATTTTATGCACTAAAAACCCTTCAAATATGCAATATTGTATGCAGTAAAACCCCATCAAATATGCCATATAATATCCACTACAAGCCTTGAAATGTCATATAATATGCGCTAAAAAATCTGTAACATTCAATATTATATGCATTAAAATAACTTTATATGCATTACATGCACTAAAAAATTCTCAATATGCTGTATAATTTTATGCATTGAAACCAATAAGTAATATTATATGCAATAAAAACCCTTCAAATATTTAATATTATATGCAGTAAATAAAGCCATAAATATGTCATATAATAGTCACTAAAAACCTTGAAATATGCCATATAACATGCACTAAAAATTTCAAATATGCAATATTATATGCGCTAAAATAACTCTCAAGTATGCAACAGTATATGCACTAAAAAATCCTCATATATGTCATAATATTGTGCCTTAAAACTCCTCATATATATAATATTATATGCACTAAATCTCTCTCACATATATAATATTATATGTACTAAAGATTCTTCAAATATGTCATATAATAAACACTAAAAACCCTGAAATATGCACTAAAAATCTGAAATGTGCAATATTAAATGCACTAAAAAAAGCCCCTCAAATATGCCATATAATACACACTAAAAACCATGAAATATGCCATATATTTTGTACTAAAAACCCTGAAATATACAATATTATATGCACTAAAAACCCCCTCATCAAATAGGCCATGTACACTGAAAGGCAAAAAAAAAGAAGCAATTTCCTCGTATTTTTTAGTAAATACATGCAATCATTATAATTTTTTTGCTGTTGTATATATATAAGATATAGCTATATAAAAAAATTAAACTGATTAAAACAATTTTACCAACTATGTTGCTATGGAAACAACGCATAAAATATTCAATTCAGTGCAGTGTATTTTCTCTTCTTGCATTGATCACCGCTTATATTTGACGTGGCATCGATTTTATGAGGTTTTGAATGTAGTGTTGTGGAATATTTTTATACTCCTCCAACAGTACCATTTTTAATTCTCTGTCATCACTGGGCAACTTTTTTACTATATTTGACAACTTGTTTAAAGCCATTTTTAAAAGTTTAAATTCTGACAATTTATTTTTGCACTACTACTGCTTGCCATCTAAAATATAAATATGATTCTAACATTGGACTGAAATTACATACTTTCAGTTGTTTTTGTTTTTATAAAGTAAACTATGTGGGGACAGAGTCAAAGGCTTTGTTTAGGTCTAGAATTGTCAATAATAATATATAAAATTGCATGAAATGTGGTCATATCATAGTTATTAAAAAAAACTAATACAGTAAAAAGTGCTCATTTTTCCAAATGATACAACTCTTATGATTGGCCATTTCCCATTATTGTTTACCTAAAAATCATTCATTGAAGATGAAGAAAATGTGAAAACATTTATTACGCCAAATAGGAACCAACCCAAATTACATTATCAGCCTGCAGACCTTAAGAAAAAATCTCACATTGTATGATTGAGAGATTTGTTATGTGAAAGGATAAAATTGGATCAGGATGATTATCGGAATAAAATAAATAAACAGAACTGTCGGGTAAGGATGTAATATGCCTTAGGTGACTGCAAATATTAGCCCAGAAACGGCAGTCTCTTCGGAAAGGCTTGAATGTGGCTGGTTTGTGTACATGAGGGTCAATTCCACAATAGATCTTTTTGGTTGCAGTGGAAGAAGATCCCAAAAAAGGAAAAGGATAAAAATAAAGTACAAATATTACACTAAACAAGTATAATTTATTTTCCCATTAATTGGACTACATTCACAAATAAATTGAAGTATTTTGAATTAACCTAAATATTAAGTATAAAAAAAAATTGGTACCATAAAAACATAATTCTTTTATCACACATTGTGATGACATCAAAAACAAATCTTGACATAAAGTAAAAAGAAAAATAATATAAACTAATCTATAATATAAATCACAGTTGAAGAACATTGCACAAAATATTAATCATGCAGCATGCGATAAAAAATGAAAATAAAATAAAAAAAGCTCAAACAAAATAAAAATTGGAAAAGAGGCTGTTTTGTATACTAAATTATTTTGTTAAACATATTAATTTACTTTTTAAACATCCAATTTTAGCAAATTAGTAATTATTATACATCAACTAATTACAATAAATTCTTAAGAATATTTTTATTTAAAAATAAATAAATAAAAACCAACATAGCCCACTATTTGAATGAACCACTTTCTATATAGCAGGCTAATATAATGGAAAGAAAAAATAGTTGAACTAAAAAAAATTAACAACTTAGATAATGGAATCAAAATAAAATGCTACTAATTATTTATCTCATAAACGATTAATATTTTTAAAGCTATAAAATGCAAACAAAAAGATTTAAAAAAAAGATAAAACACATGAAAGAACTATTTACAAATTGTTATAGATGTAAAGTTCGAAGAGTTGCTGTAGATAGCATGCAGACAAGTAATGCTTTGTTAAACTAAAGAGATAGGCGGTCGATTACATCCAACGTACATAATCAGGCGTTTTACTGCAGGCATACAGGCCTCACTGCCTGAAAAAACCAAGAACAAATTTGTTTTTAAACTGTTCACTTATTATTGGGAAATATGGTGTTTTGGATATGAGTCTCATACATTGTTTGTGTAAGTACTATTAAAAATCAAAACGTATCACAGTTGAAAGATTATTACTCTTGATAAAATAAAGACTGTTATTTTTTCCTACAATCGACTTTGTTAATTATTTTCTGTATTTAATATGTGTAATCATTCATTTTAATCCACATGCATATAAACTCAGGTACAAAATGCAATATAACACTAATGAAAGTTTTTTTTTTGGTAGACTACATTAAAATAGTAACTTTGAATTTTATCTACAATGCTTCTTCCATTTTGTGCTTTTATTACAATGTAACATTTATAAAATCTAAACACTAAACAATCAACATTAAAATGATCTGGCATCTAATCCGATCAATATCCCAACTGCTACACAGTACAAAATTCTAAATTCAATAGACGGTTAAAAGTTTTAAAATTCGTGTTTAAAATTTTAACCCTAATGGATTGTGGGATTTATCAGTTTTAGACACCAAGGTAATTTTTATAATTAAACATTTAAGAAATGTGCATTTTGTCCGTGACGTGCTTCTTTTCTTACCTGTGGTGACACCTAAGGATCTATTCTTTCCTAACATATCTCATTCCTCATGCATTATAAATCTATTTAAAACAGGAAAAAAAACTATTCGATTATCTTAAAATTCTTACCAGTGTATTTCTTGGATTTAACAATTGATTTCTTTTTAGAGAAAACACCCTGTGAATTAAATCTCACCTCATATTAAAAAATAAGTCTTCAATTACATTTTTATTTGACTGATTTTTCCCTTTAGAAAATTTGGCACACAATGTTCTTTTGGTTTGGTCCAAAAAATTAATACTGTTAATAACATACAATCACAATAATTCCATTTTATATTTCTGGTCGACCAATGGGTGTTTTTCAACCATTACCTCTCAATGATTCTTTCTATATCATAATAAGCCTTTTGCATGCAACAAGTACTTTAATTAAGGTCAACCATGCAAAAATATTGGATCAGTAGTTATATATATTTATTATTTTAAACAAGGGTATTTGAACTACGAGGTTATATAACCCTTGGGATGCTAGCGATCTTGAAAAAAAAAGGACCAATTGTATGTTGGTTTTGAATTCAGGACTGCTGGAATCAAACCTGGGACCTTTACCTTACGTTGATGAACACAAAGTCAACGCCTTAACCATTATGGCTCTGACACCGCCAATATTGAATCTTTACAACTTGAATTATAGTAAAAACATTTGTTGTCATTTGTCAAATATTTATAATTGTGCATGTTGACCAGAATTTAAGTACACGTATATTTTCTTTTGTCAAGTAATATAGCTTGCACACGTGTAAAATGAGTACCTTGACATTTTTTTATATATTTATTGTGATGGTTTACCCTCATCAACTGCAGTGCAAATACATTAAATAACACAAGTGATATTTGTGAACTCTGTGCTGTAGACAGTTGTAGTACGAAAAATAACAGAATGCTTACAGAACTTTTTGTTAGTTTTTTAATAATTTAACAAAGATTTAATAATTTAATAAATTTTTCAAATTGAGGAAGACAACAGTTTTTTAAATGAATTGTTTTACAAATTCCAGATTGACACAATTTTTACAGCCATTTAGGAGACATTTTGATTGGAAGACATAACAAATAAGGGGTGGGGAAACGATTAGATTTAAACTGTCGTTTCTTTGTCACTAATGACCTCTATTCTCCCGTCTTCCATAATTTGTATTTCGACTCGAGTCTCATCTATCGGCTCGTCAATGCATTCCTCCATGTTTACCTTTCTTACTGCAACCGCCTGGCCGGGCCTAGGTCGTTTCAGCTCATTGGTACTTTTTGAGTAATTACCGGGTGTGTCTGGCACGTCGATAGGTGTCATTGTCATGATGACATCGTTTGGTGACGGTGTAAGGTACACACTCGAATGCGGGTACAGTTGATACTTACTGTTCCGTTATTTGAAAGGGATAGCGTGAAATAAGAAAGACATTGTGAGAAATTATGAAACATCATTATAGAAAATAAAACCTTTATTTTTTTATCTATTTCAAAAATCTAAACAATATAATATTAACTATAAAATGAGGTTAAAAAAAAAAAACTAAGTGTAAAAATTGTCTAGACTTACTTGTTTGTAGCCTCATAAAGTCTATTATTCCTAATATAATCTATAACTTCGTTAGGAACCAAATATTTAACACTTTCTCCTCTCCTCAACGATCTTCTTATTTTTGTGGAACTTATTTCATTAGTTATCCACTCTGGTATAATCGCTATATTATTCTAAAAACCACACAATTATTTGTTTTTGATATGCATAAATAAAAAAGCAAATTTATAATCTTACATGATATTTGGAAAGCGTGTCAGACTCATAAATAAATTTGTAAGGGTCACTCCCATGTCGAGTGACGACTGCGAGGCCGTGATCGCCGACTATGCTTTCAATCTGTTGAAAAAATAAAAATTAGAAATGTGACGAATTGAAGGGAAAAAATGCACTGCTTACATCATGCTCAGCCCAGAGGCCGGGGATGCTGAAGGTCTCCAGGAGGTCGGCACCACATAGAAGTTTTACCGTGATGCCTTTATTGTTATCTCCATATTTTTGAGCATGCTCTACCCACATCGGTGCATCGCTGTTCAACTGACGCTTTGAACCCATATTTTCTATATGGCATGAATTGAGTTTGTTCTGAAAAGAAGAACAATTAAATTAAATTATCCTTTTACATATTATTACATACATACAGTTATTCATTATACACTATCAACAACAAAGAGAAACAGACTTTTATTTTAAGTCAAAAACTTAGGAGTGGACCTAGACAGCAGACTGACGTGGGGTCCACACATAAGAATTGTGAGACATCAACTTAACAAGACTTGGACAGCTACAAAGACTTTTACGGCTGAAATCTGTCTTCACCATCTACACTAAACTAACCCTATACTGCAACCACTTTGGACATACGGAATGGAACTGTGGGTTCTGCCAAGCCATCAAATATACAGCGTATACAAAATTGTCAAAGCTCCCTACTCCCTCACTATCCACAATGACCTCAATTTTCCTTTTGTCAAAAAACCGATCTGTTCCCAATTCCAGTTTCACACCAACACTTCTCAATCCATCCTAATCCTATTGCTTGAGCTCTCTGTACAAATTTCCATCTTGAGAATCCACCACATCTCCTTGATGGCCTCAAGACCTCCTTGTCCCTTAATGAGGACATTCTGAGTACCAGAATTGGCTGGTTTCTCATGGCATGTTTCTTCTGGGTGTGGCGCTGGCCTTTTATTTTTTCCTTAATAGCCTTAATTTTTTTCAGTATTAGCCAAGGCAATCATTCTATTTTCATATTGTGTTTTTGTCAGGAGGGGAGCGAGAAAAAAGGAACAACAGTGGAATTGAACCTACGACCGCTAGGTCTACGAACAGCGAATCTAACAGCCGACTGCTTGGCTATTGTGGTTCCCACTGCAGAGCTGGCCTCTGTGCTAATGCTGTACTGCTCCTCCTCCTTAGCTTAAGGGATTTTACCAGATCTCAAAGGTTTTTCAAGGAATCCCTCGTGTTTCTTTCAGGTCCGTGTTTTACTTCTTTCAGGAGTAGGAATTTACAAGGGGTCAGCCTTGGTGATTCTACACTCCAGAATTTCCGATAGATATCTGCTACTTCTCGTCAATTGGCCCTCGTTTTGCCCCCCCCCCAAAAAAAAAAATTCAAAAGTTGAAGTTTTCCATTTTTTTGGTAATTCTATACTCCAAAATATCAGACACACATCTGCCACTTCTTGTGAATAGGCCCTTGGTTTTGCCAAAATTGTTTTTTTGAAAATTGAAATATTTTTTTTTTTTTAACATTTTTATTTCACTGTTCTACTTGTTCAAATCAATATGTCAATATTATCATTTTACAGCATTTTTTTATATTGATTTCAATAATGAGTATAAATTGTTATTTAGAGATTACAAAAATATTAATTTCATTGTTGGTTAACACAAAAACAAAACTGCTCTACGAATACGACGCACAATATTCTAATTTGGTATGACTGAAAAAGATGAATACAATAAACAAATTACTGCTTTTTTTGCACATTCTGTAAGAAGCAAAGCAGGTTAGAAAATGGTCAAAACTTGGATTTGACCTCACTGTCTTGATTTTATCTATAAAACCCTTAGATACCAATTTTCATGGAAATTGGTGTAAATTATTTGAAAAATGGCAAAAGGAGGGAAAACTCATAAGGTGGGGTTGAGATGGGGAGTTGATGTCCGAGTGGATCGAGGTCACGATAGCTCAGGTGGTAGAGCAGCGGCGTATCAAGCCGAAGGTCGTGGGTTCGAATCCCTCTCATGCCATTAGCTTTTTTTCATCTCTACTAAAAACCTTAATTAATTGTAATGTTTAATTGGTCAAGCGGACCACAAAATTAGTGAATTTAATAAGTTCTGAAATACATTTTTTTTCTTTCCAAAAGGTAGATTGGGGATGAGGCCAGGAAGACAGAAACAACATTTATTTTCTTGTCGAGCTTTCGGCAGAATATATCTCATCAGGACTTTGAAAAAAATCGTTATACTATATGAACAGGTACATGTGTGGATACCGGCTATCCGTTATCCACACATGTACCTGTTCATATAACCACTAGGACTTTCTTTTACTTGTCCCGTTTCTAGGCCCTTTAAGGGCTTTGCAGGTGAATGTACCTGTTCATATAGTATGACGATTTTTTTCGAAGTCCTGATGAAGGCGATATATTCTGCCGAAAGCTCGACAAGAAAATAAATGTTGTTTCTGTCTTCCTGGCCTCATCCCCAATCTATCTTTTGGAAAGAAAAAATGTATTTAAACTGAGAATGCTGATCAATCACCACAGAAAATATTGTTCGGAAACCTACATCACACCAGACCACATCTCACGATTTTCTAATAATCATCGACTAACGGTCACTAATCACCACACATTGCAACAAATATTGAAACAAAAAGTATCTCAAATGTATTATCATAAGAGCCGTAATAGCTCTTTTTAAGAAATTTATTAAAAATGAAACGCCAAAACTAAATGAAAAATTGGGAAAGCAGACCAAGGTCAGGTTGTATAAATCAATACAGTGTCTTAACTTTTCTTTTACTTTGCCCGCTGTTTTTCTTTAAAATGTCATTCAGGCTTGTTAAAAGTTAAAATTACTCGTTCATCATTTCTATTAAAATTACTGGTTTACCTGGTGATACTGAAGGACACGGAGCGTAAACTGCCATTCAGATTGCTGGCATTCCCAATCGCTCAAAAATATCCAATTCGTGTCCTGTAGAGCGAGTTTGACCAAAGCGCACCTGTGTGTTGAAGATATTAAGTCTTTCTTGCCATAGTTGTCATGCACCGGAGAGATTATACCGCAGACCACTTGATACCGGCCAGTTTTGTGCAAATAATCCCTTGCAATTTCTGAAAAAAAAAAAAACGAATTAGAGATTAAATCAACGTCGCAGACTTTGTAAGGTCTTACCGAACAATCGCAGGTGCATGTTTGTCGGAGGGTTGAAAGAACCGCATGACAGGAGGACGACTTTTGCCTGAGACATTTTATGCAGTGTAAAATTAACATAACATGACGTGATGAGTCAACTGTAACGGTGGGAGATATTTTCTTCTGGAATTGGATTGTGAACCGAAAAAAGAAACAAAACGAAAGGGTTGCTACTCACAGCCGGACTGAAACATAATATTGATAAAACCTATCTGGTGTGGAGTGGGGTGGACTGAGAGTGCTATCTACAGAGAACATATCTATGATGTAATCGTTAAACAAGTAATATGATGTAATCCAAAGAAAACGGATCGTTATTGGAAAAATTTCGGAAAACAACTCATACCCACAAAAAACACGTTACTCATCAAAATAATCACTGAATAGCAAAATGTAGTGTTTTTTTGTGTGTGTTTGCTCAAGTACTCCTACTTACAAAATGACAAAATAATTTAGCAACACAATTTTTTCTTTATTTCGGGAAAAAGCAAATATGTCTTAAAGAGTTAAGATAGATATTCCAAATACAGACTGAATTGGAAGTGTTTAGTACACCTTAAATAATGACCGACTCTTATGAAAAATTGTTCAACTTTCTGTCCTACAGCTTATTTTCATTAGTAAACATCTAAGAATATATTATTAAAACCAATTGTACACATAAATTATTAAAAACATCATTACAATATTGCATTTGTTTTCTATTCGTCTACACAGACCACTTAATGAAGTACTAAAAATCTGTTAGACAAAAAACCGCTTATTTGAATATGTTCTGCTCATTGTATCAAATTTTTAGAATTAAAATAACCAAGAAACTATATATATAAGCCAGCGCCGCACATTCACAAAAGATACGTACAATGTTTCTAGTTTCTCTTGAATGTAGCCGGCAGTAATAAGACCCAAATTATCATAAGGCTCACTAATCTGGTGGACCCAAGCTTAGCAAAAACAAGCTACCCAAACGTTAGGCAGTATACAAAGCCTAAGAAACCTATCATAGAGGCAATGAAAACAACTCTCGGTTGCACTAGCACATTGTTAAACCTACCTATTGGAAATATTTATACACGGAGACTCGAGGAAAAGCTCATTTAGACTCAAGAAACAATCAAACTGGATGTGAACTAAACACTTCAGGCACACAACAATAGTTAATAAAATCAGACACCAGATTCTTAGGAACGGGGACTGATTTCATGATCTCGGAGACACTACAACATCCTATAAAGTCTCAACAGACTGTAAAAGAGAGGACGAATTCAGAAAAATGTCAGATACAATATGGTATACAATGGCTCCAAAACAAACAAAGGAACCGGATCAAGCATCTCAGTCTTTCAAGCTGAAATACGTGCAATCATTGCTTTTACCTTAGAAAATCTTACAAGTGGTTACACAGGCAAAAAAATCTTCATAAGAATAGCCAAGAAACTATTAAAGCGTTAACATGTAAAAACATTACATCAAAATTAGTCAGTGAAAAAATCACCAATACCTGGGGAAACACAACAACCTGTCAATATCTTGGGTACAAAGACACAAAGGAATTTCAGCTAATGAAAAAGCAGACACACTGACCAGAGGAGGATCTGCAAGACCAATAGGCAATAGGCGCTGAACTTATTCTTGGGATAACAAAAAATAAACAAAATCCTCCATCACAGAATGCATAAAAAAAGGCAAAAGGAGAACGACCGGACAAACTCTTGCCAGACACAATGCGAAGCAAACACTCAATGGAAACAACCTGGGATGCAAAGAAAACCAGCAAAAAATTGCAGCAACGGTAGTCAATGACCTAATACTTCTTAAGAGAAGATCGAGTCTGTATTTGCTGTGAAAGCTCAAGGGATTCCTCCTTTCCCCTTTTAACACTTAAAATCCCATCTGACAGACTGGTATTGTCTTTTCTTCTTATATTTCCATAACAGCAGATGTCCCACAGGGGTCTTCCTATTCCCAATTTCCCTAATAGTATTATATATAAATAACAACAGCATTGACATATAATCCTGGTCTTTCCTTAGCTAGTCATAACATCCAACTCCATTTAAATTTTCTTCAGTCTTGGTCAGGAGAACAAAAATTAACAAAACTAAATCCACACACATCACATTTGCTCTCCGAAAATCCACCTGCCCTACAGTCCATTTTAATGAGAAATCCATTCCAACCTTTGATTATGCTACCTGGGACTGTACATTATACAAAATGCTTTATATAATTCAAAAATTCAAAGATGAGTGGAAAAAATGAATTTTGAAATAAGTCACAGAACATGTAAACTTGTTCCAAAAAAGATCATTTAATTAATTAGCCATCTAACATATTTAATTACAGTCATATATAACAATCAGTCAATTTGGTTCAGCTACATTTTTGTGTACAATAAATCACAAGTTTTGATTGAACATTAAACCTCAACTTCCTCTTTTTCATTCTCATGTTTGAAAACAGTAGTTTCAATATTTCGCTTACATCTAGTTTGGTATATTACATACTAGTTAAAATATAACTGAACAGTTTTTATAAAAGTTAGTGTTTTAACCTTACAACTACAATAAATTATTATTGGTTGTTAATGAAATATTAGGTAAAATAGGAATGTAATTGTTTAAAAGACATAAACTGTTGAATTATATACCTTTCCTTAATCATTTAAGTCAAATTGAAACAAAATTTTCACGAAGATGGAATAAAAATTGGATCATAGTTTATTGGAAAACATGTAGAAGACATTTTCCCTGCTGTTTTGAAGAAACTATTTTGAAATTTTGTTTCCAAGACTAAAGGAATAAATTTAACACTTTAACTGGCAAAACGTACATGTGTGTCAAAAAAGGTACACCATCTGTGGCCATGACGTATGGACCTTATGTGGAGTTTAAAAAATTAAAATGGAAATAAAGAAAAAAAAAGGTTGAAGCATTACACATGCTTTTCAATGTTGATGATTAACATTTGTTCTCATTTGATGATAAGTGGTGGGCAGAGACTGATGAGGAGGAGGTAGGCTGAGATAAAGATCGTTTTCAGACTGAAGATGTTAGGAAATCCTGAAGAGGTTCAGGCATAGGAAGTTGAACCTCAGGCTCTTACTTGAAAGAAGACTACAAATATTTCAATTTTACAGTTGAACGTGTTATATGGGGAAAAAAATTAGAAAAATAATAAAGAAAAAATACCCAATTAAATATTCTAATATATATATTTTTTGTAAAAATTTATTTGAAATGGTTGTCAAAGAGGCAAATAATTACACCTCAGCAGTGTTTCTTTGAAATGAAAGCAGTCCATATCACCGTAGAGAAGTGGAAGGTTTTTCTTGGATTGCTTTTCCGCACTGGAACTAGCCCATCTGCCTGATTATATTTGTTTACATGGATCTTACGGCCGGAAATAGATTCCAGCTAATCCTTTGCTGTCTCCATTTCGGTTCGAATCCTCCAGCAGGACAAGAGGCAGAAGATGGACTGTATAAAATTAGAACAATGATCGATAAATGATAAATTGAAGCTGAGAATTAGAAAAATGGACCTATCTGACTTTAAGAAAAAAAATATACCTGCAGAGGTAAGAGATAAACAACTAAAAAGAGAGAAAATGGTGTGCAGTTATAGAACTGAACATAAAATACAAATGATGGTCAGGACAAGTAAGGGGATTTGGCCAAATCTAATAACTCCATGAGTGTTGACTACCTTGACTAAATGTTTTCCTACTATACTTGCAAAAAAAACAAACACTAAGGTAGAATCAAAAATTTTGGGTACATGTTTTCCAATGCAAAAACTCATTTTCTATATAAAAAACAAAGTATGCAGACGATGTCTTTTCACGACTATTGGCTGATTATAATTGACTGTTGAAGCACAAAAAACTTTACTCGCAAACGTCAGACACAACATGATCAGAGAACTAAAAAAAAAGAAAGCTAGTCATGGGGCACTCTCCAGCTACTCAATGAATAGAAGGAAAGGGAATGAATATATGAAGAAAACGTGTTTTATGCTTTTAAAAAAAGTAGTAAAGACTATGACAAACAGCCTTATTTATGTTTTCCAAAACAATCTTGAATTAAAAAAAAAACAATGCTATTTTATTTCTTATCCATAAGTAGTATATTTATTTATCTATTTATAGTTGAGGAATGAAATATATTTATTATTCTATAAAAAACAAAAACTATATATCACTTTATATTATACACATATTTATATTTTTTGTATAGAATGTTATGGTTGTCAAATGATAATAACCAATATTCCATCATCACCTGAGATTAAAGGTAAATAAATAAATACTATTAGTAAATATAGTATTTGCTAGTCATCCAGCTACAAGACTCACCATTCACAATATAGCATTCAATATGCTAACTTAGTTTTTACAGCCAGATGGTCATGATAATTGCTGAAATTTATGACAATACTTTCATCCCCAATTTTTTTACCTATTATTATAAAACTGGTCATTTATTATACATTCACACAATAAAATACAAATATAATTACATGTTGCTTTCCTTGGGCTGTTATAAATCTTTAAAAATTAATTGAGTAATTATCCTCTTTTGAATGACATCTTATAAAATTTTTGAAACAATTTGTCCATCCTGTAATTTGTCACACTTATTACTTTTTAGAACAATTTCATCAATGATCATAAAAAATGGACAGATAAATACTGCTTAATTTAAACAAAAACAAAGCAGTAGATAAAAAATGGATTTTTTTCCCGAAGTACAATAAAATAGAATTATATACAAGGTTTTCCCGATGGTCATCTGATGGGGGATGATTTTTTGTAAAATCTAGGTGACTTATCTATTTTATTTTTCCTTTCTTCCGAACAAAGGCACCAAGGTGTGATTGTCCTGTTGCACCTCAATAGCGTGTTTATCATTGTGAGCGAGGCCCCTTCGATTGTGAGATGTTGCCTCGATTTAATATAGTAGGAGACGTCTTTAAGCCCCGTAACCCTATCCCTTCTCCTTGTCACTTCTTTTTGGTTGAAACATTTAACCATGTCCCGTTTTCTCCATACTCTGTCGTGAATGTGTCTGAAACAATTAAAGATAATGTTATCGAGATTTTTTTACACTTCGCCAAATCAGAAGACCTGAAGGTGTTTTCAATCCCTGTCGTTAAATTGGACGGCCTCGAGATGTTAAGGCCAGCTTCCTTCAGCCTCAAGAAAAACTCGTCATCCTCCAACCCCCAGCCCCAATATTTATTACTCATTCCGTTTACCAACATAAAATCTTCTCTAAAAAATTGTTTCAATTGAAAAGAATTAAAATTAAACTTAAAAAACGATCAGCTTTACTTTTTAATAATAAGTATTCCTCCTACAAATGTAGGGTAATGGTATCGAGGGTGAATCTCAGGAGAAGCTACATGGAAAAGACCATTTTTTGGGTATGTATAAGGTAAGGCTGGATTCAAGGGCAGCAGGTCTACGTCGTGCATGACGATATAATCGCAGCCTTCGTCTGTAGCAATTTTGAAACCCACATTTATCAATGAGGCCCTGTTGAATCTATACTGGTCCACCTATAGACAGGGACAATTATTTTAATTACATTTTATAATGAAAATTTAACATGTTGGCTGTAGAATCTCTCATCCAAAAGTTGGTTTGCATTGTGATTTTCCTTATTTTAAAGAGAACAAATACATACAAATAAAATTGATTAATATTGATTGCCGGACATAGGTTCGGAGGGTAATGAAAATGCGGACAAGGTGGCTTAGACCAGGATGTATCAAACTCTGGACTTAACCATCACAATCCAGCCCCCTGAGAGTATAAATACAATAAAAAAATATGATTAAAAGAAAGTGGTAGTGCTGGTGGGCTGGATAGGTGGAAAAGCTGTCGCATATCTGTTGAAACATGGCCTTCGGAGGATCTGACTCGTAGAAGTAGGGTCATCTTCACCCAATTAATGGCCAAGCGAGGTTGACTTACTTTGGGCCAAAGCCCATGTGTCTGGAACGTAGAGAATGGTTGCTCGATATGTTCTACCTATTGAAGGGTGCAATTCCTTGGCTATATATTCAAGAAGTACATCCTGGTCTTAGCAAATTGTCCGCATTTTCATTACCCTCCAAACCTATGTCCAGCAATCAATATTAATCAATTTTATTTGTTTCTATGCGAGACCAACTTCCCAAAAACAATTACGAATTGTTGGTGTTGATAAAGGCCTTGCCTTCATTTAGGATCTGGTGGGCACTATGGGTTCCATCTTGCAGCAATGACCATATTTCTGTTCTCCCTTAGCGTCGAAATGTGCTGAGATCCACTACCAGGCCTCCTATTGGCAGTTCCAGACTCTCGGAATCGGGCTAAACCCAGCAGACCACACTCAGAGAAAAACCAACTGCCTCTGCGATAACCACTTGCCAGTGACCTCAACAACTCATTCTCACCATAATATTGCGAACTTCTTGTTCAAGATGATGTCTTTTCATGGTCAGAGTGAATACAACTGGATTAAAATGGAGAAAAGACGAGAAAAGGTGTTTGTTTACAAATTGAGTCATCTTCATGTTTACTATTCTTAGTAGTAAATCCATTTATTAAAAATGAGGATTAACATTTGTTTTTGGTTTGTAATTTCTATTTTGTTTTATCCGCCTAATGTCCTCTTCCCCTGCACCGGATCTTTCAGACTCAACCACTTTTTTTTAATAATTTTTTCTGTACATGTACGTAGCGAATTAATTTTTTTTTTTTACAACCGTATCTGGTGGCTTCGGGGTCAACAGTCAGGAATTTTTCAACCAAACTGTTGTATGCTTGAGATTTCATATTCCAATCAGTATATTCCCAACTCTTTACTTTCCACAAACACGGAAACAATTTATATAACTCTATAAATTCTCAGAGAAACTCATTCTCTTTTTTCACCATTTCAACAGAACACAAAGCAGGGCTTCAGAAATAATCAATAACAACCACAAATTATAATAATTATTATAGATAAAAGCTGATAACGAATGTCTGCTGTCCCTTCAGCGTTTACAACTGCATCAATGCGCAGGTGCTAGACTAGAAGGTTGGAGCAAGCCCGTTCACACGCTCATGCAACAGCACCAACCTCATGCAATTTTTCTAACAGGATAAATTTTATTAAGCCAAACTTTTCAGCTTGCACAAATGTCATGCTTCTGTTTACACACAACGATTTACTTGTGCAAACTTGCTTGCACAAGTCAATTGGCGCAAATTGTATGAGCATATAAACAGGCCTTAACAAGGATATATTGGTTAATTTAACTAAAATGAATAGAATAAGAATAAATTATAAATATCACTATTCATTTTTGAGCAGTTCAGTTAATTTTTTTATCATTTCAATTCATTCTGTATATTATGAATTATTTGGGCTTAACAGATGTTATCTATTTGAACTGGGTTTTTACCTGTAAATAATAACTAAATAGAAAAATATATATATTTACAAGTGAAAAGCATGCATTTTTGTTCAATGAGCGAATGTATTCCATATTGTGACTATGCTCCACTCTCGTTTTATGTTTTTGAGGTTGGATGAAAATCTGTATTGTCTTACTCATCGTCGTCATTCACTTAGACATGATCTAAATTTTTTCTAAAGCATGCCAAATTGTTTACTAGTCAATAAAGATTTTTAACCTGGTTAATAACAAAGATTTTATGTTTGACTTTTTGTTTATTCAGGAATGATCGAATGTGAGGCGCAAACTCCAGCAATTCTTCGAGGCGTTCTCTGAAAGGTACAACCACTCCCAGTGTGTGTTCGCTGTTAACTTCCTTGTCCTCATGAACCACTTCCTTGCACTCGCATACTTCCTTGGCCCCTAAATTTCATCAAACAGTTTTTGGTTAAAATCAGGGTATTTTTGTGTCTACAATCATGCTATTACCAGTCGGTATCGAATAGAGAGATATAGCACATCCCAGGAGAAAAGTGGTAAATATGCACATAAATAAATATCTAAAGCGGACTGTTTTGAATAAAGAAATGTACATTATATAATGTACTTTTTACATATCGAGCCTCTTTAGCACGGCCTGGTCAGAGGTGTTTATTAAAGAATGAACACATAAACAAACACCAACACAGTCGTCTGGAGGTAACAGAATTGTTGTTGGTCAGCTGGAGGAGGGCGAACTTGAGTTTAAAAAAAATTTCTTTTACCCGGTGACGGCCGAAATCGAACAAATGAACCAGCCCATGTTGAAAAGTAGAGATTGCAAAGATCCGAAAGACGAACTTTACGACTGGTTGAACAATTTCGAATTCTCTAAGCCCAAGAAGAACTTGGCAAGGGACTTTTCCGACGCAGGTAAAACCGCCATTTTCGATTTGGACGCCAGTTTTCAGACATGGAAAATTTTTCTAATTCTAACCGGTTTTAGTTCTGATGGCGGAACTACTCAAGAAACATTTTCCAAGATTTGTAGAACTTCACAATTATCCACCCGCAAATTCTCAGTTTAACAAGCTTAAAAATTGGATTACACTCAATGATAAGGTAAGATCTTTTCAAAATGGACAATGTGCTTGGCACTCGGTAGCTGAACAGGTACTCAAACACAAAGACAAAAACAACTTTCAGATTGTGTTAAATTCAACCATCATAACACAAACAATACAGAATACCCTTCTCGTTCAACAACAAACCTTCTTTTTCAAGACTACACAACCAAAGCCCCTAGCTATGCATCAACAGGTTGACACAATATACAGTTGACTCTTGTTAATTCGAATTTCTTGATAATACAAACTCCTCGGCAGGTCACTTCAGTAAATTGAAAAAAAAAAAAAAAAAAAATCTGTGCATTTTGATTCACTTCGTAATACACATTTTTTTTTGTAACAGGGGAAGAAAAAGCATGCTATTAATCGAAATAGAGCCACTTTCCATCTTTATAATTTGTACTTTTCTTTGTTATAATCCTTTAAATTTCGATATGTTGTTTACATCCGTACAGCCTAAAGTTTCTTAGAATTTTCTCTAGTGTGTTATGTTCTGTGGCCAGTGTTTTATCAATGTGTCCTTAGCAATGGTCATTATGGAAAATCATTTAAACAAAGGATGCCAGGCCATATTGAAACCAAAATCTCTTCATGATTTCTTTAATAATGCGTAACAATGTTCAATTTTACAGTTGATCTATTTCTGCTTTTTCGTTATTTTTACTATGTTTTATATTTATTATACTATGTTTTACATATGTGCTAAGTTTTATATATGTATTTACTATGTGTTATATATGTATGTATGGAAAAATGTGTATCAATTCTTAACATTTTTTTCTTTCCTCTGAATAGTTCAAATATCTTGATAATTTCAATTATTTTTGTGGTCCCTTGGGTTTCGAATTATTAAGTCAATTGTATTTAGATTTTGCCAAGGCATTTGATATAGTTGATCAGATCTGCTATCATTTCGACGGTGTCTTCTAGGACTTCTTAAACAATAATTTGTACAGTCCAAAATATCGTCTCCTGTGGAGCAATGTAGCTTGGCAATCCAGGATGGAATATATCGTTCTTTTTTGCTTCTTTTCAGAATCTGCTCGTCCTATTTTTACTCTCATAACTAGAGTCTGGATTTGTATGAAATTGAATTTTTTTTTTGCTAACACTTATGACTATGGCGATTACGTATTTGTTTAAATCATGCCTCTGTATTTAGTGTACAGTGGTTCAAATTTTATTCTCTATGTTTAAAGAATATTGCATAAATTTTTTTATTTTAAGGTTATTGCAAATTAAAAATATTTTTTGATTATGGAAAAAAGATAGGCAACTAAGAACATGAGAGGAAACAAACAAGAACCTAAATTTGACTTGGATTTCAGTTAACTTGCCAGGCACAAGGGCATAAAACTGGCATAAAAGAAATTCTCTTGAAATAATCAGCATTCTTTTGCCCCTATTTCCAAAACTTCTAGGTGCATTTTTTGCCTTTCCTGAAAAATTACTGAATTGGGTAAAATTAATTAAATCTTAAATGGAAACAATAAAGCTAAAGTTGTTTTACAGTGAATCGAGGATCCAGTTATCCTGGACCTTGTCCTCTCTCGATGTTGAAATATTTTTTTGTGGTACAAATATTTGTTACAAATGTAATACAGAAACTAATTCTGAAATGTTTAGCATTGCCAATTTTAATTCAAATCATGAATTTAATTAAGCTTAATTATTTATTTTGTATATTTTAAATTATATGAAAAAAGTGAAATTATTAGATGGATGACGTATTTTAATATTTTTATTGCAAATTATATGGTATATTTGAGGTCATTGATTTTTTGGGTGCACATAAATCCGGGCTATCCTCATAACCTTTTTAGTTCATAGTGTCCTGTCAAGACAATTTTATTTTTGTCTCCTGAATAAGGACATATCTTTCCTGTTTGATAGTAAACATGCTAGACTCTTTCTCCTTTGCCCTACATTCTGCAGATCTTGTCCACAAGTTTTGCATGGAAATTTTTAATTTACCTGCGTCTGCCTTCTCAACTTACCTTCTATTCTAATATAACACAGTTCATTTATAACTATTGCTCAGATGTGTTTGGCTCTTGTAAGTGATTTGGCTTCATTAAAAGCAACACATTAAATGTAACTCAACATGAGTAGTTTCAATAAATCACAGATTTCACAGTTTTAATAACAAAATTAATTAAAAAAATTACATGTTAATAATTTTCATTTTAGTAGTACTGTTTTTAATTGTTTTAGGTTTTAACCAAAATTGGACTTCCGCAACAGATGACGACTCTCCAAGAAGCCGCATCCGCAAACAAACAGTTTATCGAAGACATTCTTCTTGCTGTGAAGGAAAAACTGGACGAAATAGACCGTTTGAAGAAAGTCACCGAAAGCGACCAAAGCAATATCACAATTACTGAAGGTACGATATTAAGTTGTCGAAAAGAGCTTTTATAGCTGAGCAAAAAAGCATATTTTATTAGAAATATTGGGTGGTACAAGAATAGTAGAACTGCATATTACATCCACAGTTCCTTATGAAGAACACAGCCTTGTCCTGCAGGAGCTAATGGAGAAGAAAGAAGAGGCTGCCACACTGCAAGCAAAGGTAACAAATGATGAATTTAAAAAAAGTTAAAACAATGAGCAAAATAGGCTGAAAATGGATTGATTGCAATAAAAAATCCAGGTGTCTCATCTAGAAGCAATGCTGGAACTGAAAGATCAGAGAATAACAGACTTAAGTATTCAACTGAAAAGGTGCACCTGTCACAAATAAAAGAATCGAGGGTATTAAATAAATTACAAAAGGGTGTAAATGGCAAATCATTAAAATTGCTTAATCATAATTTATTACTTATACCATATCTTGTATGATTAAATTTAAAAAATGCTTTTATTTAACTTTAATCTTTAACTGTAAAGCATTTTAGGTCGAAACAATTTTCACCATCTTCTAAATCATAACTTCTAGGTTTTTATTAAAAAAAAAAAAGGGGGTTTGAAACAGCAGAAGTTGTATAAACCGGCATTTAGGAATATGTTGGTTTCGAATACTCAGCTGAGATTCGAACCCATGATGTTTTGGTTATGTTACATTAGATATAAACCAAAAAACATTTAATCTGCAAAATTAATAATATTCTAAATAGGTAACTCCCATAAACAATTTTTGTTTAAAAACAAAACAAAAGAACATTGCAACACTTTTCTGAAAAATTCTAGTTAATAATTCTGGCTCTAACTATGTAATATGTTAGAAACATTTAACATTTTAAAATTATTTTCGAGATTGTTAGAACAGTTTAACGGATATATAAAGTTGAAGCAATTCTTATGTTTTGAAGAAAAGTAATTACCAGTCAAAATATTAACAAACAATGGTATTGTTGTTCAATTTTATGCATAGTCTTCTTCCATTTCCTTTAAGCCGATTGTCCCAATAATCGCTATTCACACTATTCATTCTCATTCATTCAAAAGTGGTGCATATTTCTGAATGTTAACATTTTTGTCAACACTTGACCAATTAAAATAGCAAAAAATGGGTGTATTAGTGAAAGCATTCGTTATATTTTTCCGCTACACTTTGTTTAATGTATGGTTCTTGTTGGTTGTAATTCCTTTTGTATTGTTGAAATTCTATTTGAAAAAATCAATCAGGAAGCTTGAAGTCAATAGTCGACTTGATGGAAAAACTGTTATAATAACTGGATCGAATACAGGTATTTTATTAATGTATGTGTGGAAAACGTATCGCAAATTTGGTTTTCTTTTTACTTGTCTGTCTATAAACATTGTGCCTAAGGAATTGGTTTTGAGGCTGCTAAAGAACTTTCTTACCGTGGTGCTAGGGTTATCTTAGCCTGCAAGAATGTTGGAAGTGCTCATTTAGCTAAAGGTGATATTAGTATAGACAGGTATCAATTTGATATTGACTATTTATAATTTTAGCCAAGATAATTAAAGAAACAAGAAATGACGATGTTGAGGTGAAAAGGATAGACCTCAGTTCAATGTGGAGCGTAAGGCAGTTTGCACAAGAAATAACTGAAGGGGAGAAGAGGGTAGACATGCTTATTTTAAATGCTGGCATCGGTATCATAGAAAACATAAAGACAGACGATAATCTCCAACTATGCTGGCAAGTGAACCAATTCTCATCAGTTCTACTCATCAATTTGTTATTAGGTGAACTTAACCAGCCAGTGAAGAAATGCAAAAATGCTCATTGTTATCTTGCGCAGGAAAAATGAAAGAAAGTGGATCAGGAAAAATTATATTTGTCAATTCGAGTTGTCATCATTTTGGTAAAGTCAATTTCAGCAAAACAGAGTATGAGACATCAAACTGCCCGTGGAAAATTCTCTGCAACACTCATTTGGCTAATATTATCACAGCAAACTATCTCGCTCATAAACTTAAAAATACTGGTGAGTTCTATTCATTAATTACTTATTATTCTATTTCTATGTTTAATTATTTTTTAGGAATCACGGTAAACACTGTAAACCCAGGTTTTATCAATGCTCCACATTGGAAGAGATTAAAAATCGAGTTTGTAAGGTTTATTCTGAAAAATATCGAAAAAACTTACGGGAAGGTATGTTCATAAATTAGTAAAAATGAACAAAAATTATGTTTATTTATTTGATTAGGATCCTGTGGACGGAGCAGCGACCATACTGACTGTAGCGCTTGATCCAAAATTACAGACAGTTACTGGGCAATACTTCCGAAACTGTAGAGTAAGTATGAAATATCCTTGGTTATTTATTATGCTCAGTATAATAATTATTGGTTTATAGGTGTCAAGGTGTAAACACAGACAAGCGGATAATTTATTACTAGGAGAACAAATGTGGAAGGTGAGCGAGGAGATTTTAGAATTGAAGGAGGAAGAGAAGTACTTTAAAAATAATTGAGACAACTGTTTGATTTGATTTTATAGTAAAAAATCACAATGTCAATATAGTTTTATTATTGTCCTTAAATATCTAGTGTATATTTTGTGAAGGAAACTGTTGTATAGTTGAAAATACTTAGTATAATGATATACTAATATAATATTACAACTAGTATAATAAGATAAAAACATAGTCCTTTCCTTATTTTGTGTGTGTAAAGCTCTTCTAGTGATTATCATGAGTCTCCCTTAATTGTATGTACAAAACAGGGATAAGGGTAATTAAAAAAAAAANAAATAATGAAATAAAATAAAAAGCACCGTTTCTTTGTCAATCTTTTGAGGAATACATACCTTACCTACATCAAGACTTTGAAACTATTTTTAATGATTTACACGGATAAAAAATAAAAGCTTTAAACAATCAATTTTTAAAAATTAAAATCACTAGCCCAACTACATGCAAAGAGTTTTACATTAGTGCATGTATGAAATATTTCACATTTAACAATTTAGACATTAGATTGACCACTTGGCTTTATCACAATAATGTCTTGTAGAATATGTGGCTTCAGATGTATTGCCTTTTTTCCTCCTAGTTTGAACAGGACAGCACATTTTACTTTACTAAGTCCGGAATGGAACTTGTTGAATCTCCTGTGAATTGTTTCTTGTGGGGTTGGAAGTTTGTGTATCTGGTTGTTCTTCACGTACCACTAGGCACTTATTGCCATTCACAATATTTTATTTTGTAATACTTGCAGCCACTTTATTTTGGATGAAGACGCTGCTGTTCATATTTCGCACCTAGAAAGGACCAGGGGCCTTATGATAGATTTATAAATTATTATAGAGATATAAATTAGTTTGGTCCTTATTTTGGGTTTGCGGTTTGTAATAGAACATACATACTCAGACTAGCAGATCCTTCGACCACCTTTTTATTTATGTAGTACTTCCAGAATAGCCTTCTGTCCAGATGAACTTCTACTTCCAATATTAAAAATTATGGTTTTAACGATAATGAATTTATTAGTTTGTCTTAGTAGAGTAGACTAGATCTCCCACCCATACATTCTACATTTCAATTGTTGAAGGGTCGGAGTGATTCTTTCAAATTCACCAATCCATTGAATTTTTGTAAAAAATTATAATGTTAAAGTGTGTTTCTTAGTGACTTGTTTTATAATTTGTTGGTTATAAGGGGTGGTCGGGAATGAGGTAGTTTAGAAAAATACCTTTTTCATTTTTTGCCGACGTTTTGATCTTTATTTGGGTAACAAACTAGAACTTTTGTTACTTCAATTGATGTCAATATTAGTTAACATTGTAAACTGTTACTGTTTTACATAAAAAAGGCTGTCTGTTAAATAAATAAGTAAATGAATAATTTGATTCCAGGGCTGATCACTCCTGCCCCTGTGCCTTCTTGCATTCTTTATAAATGATCAGCTTTTTTTCCAGGAAAAATCCATGGAAAATAGGAATTATTTAGTTTTTTATAGTAAACTTTCTATTTCAACCTTGATAAAACCAATTGATGTAAATATTAGTTTACATTGTAATCTGTTACTTTTTTACATAAAAAGTGTGGCTGCCCATTAAATAAATAAATAAATTATTTGGTTCCAGGACAAATCACTCCTTCCCCTGGGCTTCGTGCATTCTTTATAAATGATTAGCTTATTTTCCAGGAAAAATCCATGGAAAATAGGAAATATTTAGTTTTTTTATAGTAAACTTTCTGTTTCCAACCTTGATAAAACCAATTGGTGTAAAAAAGTTGATTAAAACGTTAACAAGTTTACATTATAATTTGTTACTTTTTTACATGAAAAAATGTTGCTGCCCGTTAAATAAATTGTTTAGTTCCAGGGCCGATCACTCTTGCCCCAAGCCTTCTTGCATTATTTGCAAATGATCAGTTTATTTTCCAAGAAAAACTCATGGAAAAGTGGAAATATTTAATTTTTTCTAGCAGAATTTTCTGCTTTCAACTTTATTGTTTGAGTGATTTAACAAACTAGAACTTTCATTAGTAAAGTAAGTATTTTTACTGGTTTTTCGAATTTCGCCTACCGGTTGAGGAGCGAGTTGCAAGTTGGGGAATGGATGTATTCGACTATTTTCACTTGATGTCATTACCAATCGAGTCCAAAATTGGTCAAAATATGTAGAAATACATTTTAAAACTAAACAAATATCATAAGTCCAAAGAATTTTTGAAAAAGTACGCATTTTACCGGTTTTTCGAGTTTAACCTACTGGTTAAGGGGCGAGTTGCAAGACGGGGAAGGAGGTATTCGACTATTTTAACTTGATCTCATGTACCAATTGGGTCCAAAATTGGTCAAAATATGTAGAAATACATTCTGAAACTAACGAACTATCAAAAGTCACAAAAAGGCTCATTTTGAAAGGTAGATTGACAAAACCCACTGATGTAAATATTAGTTTACATTGTAAATTATTACTTGTTTACATTAAAACAAGTGTGGCTGCCCATTAAACAAATAAATAAATAAAGTATTTGGTTAGTGATTAAAAACTTTCTAACTCTTAAAACTGGGACTTTCCTTAGCGTCTCGTTTTGAAAAGAAGCGCCAATTGATTGTTGAAGCCCGCTACGGCATTTTATAAATGCTTATTCTAAAGTTGTTTTGTTGGTTTTTAAAAAAATATTTTTTTCTATGTTAAAAAACGTTATGAGTAGGGGGGTGTGAGAATGAAATTTTATTTATAGATATTCAAGTCAGTTTTGTATAGTTTTCGACGGTTCATATGAATTGTTAACCTTCCGTATAAAGGTTGCTTTTACTTTGAGCTGTTAGTGTTTACTTCTCATGTTATTATTTTGTTTATCCATCCTCGACAAATAAACCGTGTATTTTCGCTTCCTCCGGCCTATTTGAAAAGAATTTCTCCTCGAAGGCAGGTCCGGTGTGATTCCATTTTGGACAAACGCCGTGCCGGGTCCCAAGTATTCGGACTGATGTCAATAGAATCGGAAAAAGGGCGATTCCGATAAATGAAATGAGTTACCAGAGGGGCGGCGACGAGAAGCCCAAATTCGGCTTCCAGCTGATGAGCAAAGCCGAGAGGGCGGCGGCACTGCCTCCGCCTCCGACGGCGGCCCTCAGCAAGCAGGGCTATTCGACGATGACGTCCATAACAGAAAACGCGCTCTCCGCCTCCTGGGGCCTACCAAAGAAGAGGTCAAAGACTGAAGAAGAGTAAGCACATAAATATATTATTATTAATCACCCTTGAAAACAAAACGTAGTATTTTTATTTCTTGCACAGCAGACATCAGAAAACTTATAAATTATATTTACAAAACAATAAAGATATAGAAATGATGAAGGTGAGATGAGTATGTAAATTGAATTTTTGTAAATGTTGGTTCTACTCACAGATTTGTTATGTACAACCATTCGGATTTCAAGCATTAAACAACCCGACAAAATTGAATGGCATTAAAAACCAGCTTCTCATTGGAACGTCGTGTTGGCATGGGTCAGTGTGTACGCTCTTACAATTCCTGTCGTGCTTCTTCAACTTAATTATGAGCCCATTTATGTTTAGTGGTCTAATCGGCCATATTAATTGTTTCAATTAATTATTATTTTTAAGTATGGTCTTGGTTGAGATGAAAGAGTTTAGCGTCACGAGCGGGATTCCAACCCACGACCTTCGGCTGAGAGAGTTGAGGAGTTGGTGTCTGAGTGGATCGAAGTCACGATACCTCAAGTGGTTAGAGCAGTGGTGTACTGAGCCGAAGATTGTGGGTTTTCATCTCAACCAAGACCTTACATAAAAAGAATAATTAATTGAACTAACGGTAAGCATTTAAAACTTGAAATCCAGGTAGTTGTAAACATAAAATCTGAACCGTCATTTATAAAAAGTGACAGTATAAAGAAGTGGAAAAAAAGAGAAAGTAGCAGAACAAACATGACATTCAGCAGTAGATTTACTTTGGTTTCACAAAATCAGAGAGTTTACATTTTTTTTTCTATATTGCAATATGATCATCCTGATCTTCCTATCCTTTTCCAATGTTTTGACAGAAAAAACCAGCGAAGTTAATCCGAAATATCAGAGGTAGCCAAACTAGTTATATCGACATTTCTATTTTCTGGGATTTCCTCATTGGGTCCGATGCATGATAATCCTGTATTTTGGCCGTTACTGATGATTTTGGTCTGCCTATCTATGCTGTTTTGGTCTGACAGATGCGTTGGTTAGATCCAAAATTTCTTTTCTTGGTGATTCCTCTTTAGGTCTGATGCATGAAGAACATGTAGGTTTGTCATTTCTGATAATAGAATAGAAAATATAAATTTTAGATGTAACTGTGGTTTGGTTGGGTGTCGGTGGTCACAACAATTTAGGCATTGACATGGCGCTAATCACTGTAAGATAAAGGTAACGGGCTGAAATCTATCAGCCCTTAATTCTACCCAGTATACTTACAAATGGATGTTTAAAAAAAATTAAACTGGGGTATTTCAACTATGTGGTTATGAACCCTCAGAGTGCCAATTAAAAAAAGTCTATTTGTAAGTATGTTGATCCTATTGAGATTTGAACCCTGTACTTTTCCTTACAGTGATGACCACCATGTCATTGCTTAAACTGTTTTGACCACCAGTTACATATACCCAACCAACAATTACATCCGAAATTTCTATTTTCTGAGATTCCTTGTTGTATCTGGTATGTGATGTACTGGCAGTTTGGTCATTTCTGATCATTTTGACCTGCCTATTTCCTCTGTTTTGTTCTGTCAGATGCGTTCTGCATTTTTTAAAAATATTTTATTTATTTATTTTTTTAAAACAAGGGTATTGCAACTATGATGTTATGAACCCTCAGGGTGCCAGTTTAAAAAAAAAGTTCATTTGTAAGTATTTCGGGGAATTAAGGGCTGATAGATTTGAACCGGTACCTTTACCTTACAGTGATGACCGCCATGCCAACGCCTAAACTGCTACAACCACAGATGCCCAACCAAACCACAGTTACATCCAAAATTTCTATTTTCTGAGTTCCCTTGTTGTGTCTGATATGTGATATACCGGTAGTTTGGTCATTTCAGATCATTTTGGTCTGCCTATTTCTGCTGTTTCTTTCTGACAGATGCAATGGTTGGATCCAAAATTGCTATTTTCTGAGATCCATTGTTGTGTTTGATGTGTGGTGAACCCGGTAGTTAGGTCGTTTCTGATCATTGTGGCCTGCCTATCTTTGTCATTTTGCTCTGTCAGATGCATTCTGCATATGAGTTCTACTTTTTTCCTTCTTATGATTTGAATTTTAAATCATAGTTACATCTAAAATTTTTATTTTCTGAGATTCCTTGTTGTGACTGATGTGTGATATACCAGTAGTTTGGTCATTTTTGATCATTTTGCCAGATGCATTAAACCTTTTGTCCAGAATTTTGACAGGCAAAACTAGCGAGGATAATATGACCGGAATGATCAGAGACAACCAAATGACAAATCCAAAATTTCTATTTCCTGAGATTCCTTTATGGGTCTGATGCGTGATGAACCTATAGTTTTGTCGTTTCTGATTTATTTCATCTACTTATCTCTGCTATTTTTCTCTGTCAGATGTTCTAATTTTTTTCTTCCGTTTTTTAAATTATTTATTATGGGGCTATTTTTATTCTAATATTTCAACTACAAGGTTTTATAGGGGTGCTGGTTATTTTTGGAAAAAAGAAAAAAAGAAGCTCATTTGTAAGTATGTCGGGTTTGAATGCAGGGCTGCTAGATTTGAACCCAGCACCTTTATCATACAGTGATGAGCGCCTTGTCACCGCCAAAACTGTTGTCACCACTGACACCACTTTTTTTCTATCATACAATTGGAATTTTGACAGCAAAGCCAGTGAGGATAAGGTGGCCAGAATGATCGGTGAAAACCAAACCATAGTTACATCCGAAATTTCTATTTTCTGAGATTCCTGTTTGGGTCTGATGCATGATAGACCTGAAGGTTTGTCATTTCTGATCGTTTTGGTCTGCCTATTTATACTATTTTGTTCTGTCAGGTGTGTTCTGCGTCATTCTTACAATTAGAATTTTGACAGACAAAGCCAATGAGGATAATCTGGCCAGAATGATCTGGACAACCAAACAACAGTTACATTTACGTTTCTATTTTCTGACGTTTCCACTTTGGATGTGATGCAAGATGAACCTGTAGGTTTGTCATTTCTGATCATTTTGGTCTGTCAGATGCATTTCACCTTCCCACTGTTTCACATCTAGGTCAATATTATTTACAAAGTGATCACTACAAGTTCATTATGTTTGCACCAATTGCGGGATGTATGCAACAGTGTCAATCCCCAGTGACACTTCCATTGCCAAAATAGGGCATTTGGACACCAAACTAGGGATCCAAGTATGACCAAAGGTCTGAACATTGTTGTATTTAGGTAGCACATTTTTTTTTTTCGTTTGTAAA
The DNA here is from genome assembly GCF_000648675.2 of Cimex lectularius. Classification (NCBI taxonomy): domain Eukaryota; kingdom Metazoa; phylum Arthropoda; class Insecta; order Hemiptera; family Cimicidae; genus Cimex; species Cimex lectularius. Next base: position 2,495,919 of record NW_019392683.1, read on the forward strand.
AATCTTTGGCTGCTTGTCGATTGCTTTGTCTTGCAGGTAAGCTTTTTTTCTAGTATTATTACTATTCCAAGGTACTGCATTTTCCTGGAGAAAGATTTTATCTTTTAAAGAGGGTGCTTTTAGATTAAGCTTCCTTCTCTTTGTGAAAGGTATTGGTGTGTTTTGTTCGGGTTGACTCTCACGCCCATGTTTTCACACCACTTTTCTATTAAACTGAGGCGACTCAACTTTAGGTTTTTTTGCTTCCCCCAAGACATTGGTGATGACGAGCTAATTATATGTGCTTATTCCCATATTCCAAAATAAAGGTGGTTGTTGAAAAGGTCTGCCACAATATTCCTCTTAATATACGTGTAAATGGCAATCTCATCGCTTTGTTTAGTAGTGCTTTAGTATGTATTGCACACATGATCAGAATGAATCACATCGTTGTGTTTATAGAAAAATGAGTATTTTAAAGTACCATGCAGTTCTAATATTACCTTGTGTTATGTTAGGTACTTTGATGAGGAGGATGAGACACCAAAACTTGTCTATATTCCAGCACCTGGCAGCCCCACGGGGCAGCAGCAGTCAGATTCAGACGAGGAAGACCCATTGGATGCGTACATGGCTGGAATTGAAAATCAGGTTAGGCATTGAAAATTTAAGAAAAAAAAAAGCAAAAATTGATTTTGTTTTCTTTATTAAGGTGCAGAAACTGGGTTCGAAAGCAACCGTTCCAACTGAAGCTGATAAAAATAAAGGTATCAGGGATGACATAGAAGAAGAAGATGTCGAGGAGTCATATTATAGGTTCGTACAAATTTTTTAGTCAAAACATATATGTCTTTATTTTAACATTACTTTCCAGGTATATGGAAGAGAATCCAAGAGCAGGCCTTCAAGATGATGAATCTGATGTGGAAATAGAGTATGATGAAGACGGAAATCCAATTGCGCCCAAAAAATCGAAGGTTTTAAACGAAAATATTGAAAATTTGTACAATTGATCAATACTGTTGTCCCTCAGATCATCGACCCGTTACCACCGATTGACCATTCGACGATTAAATATGAGGATTTTGTGAAGAACTTTTATTTGGAACACGAAGACATTACAAAGTTGGACGCTGAAAAGGTAGCTGAACTGAGGAACACCCTTGGAATTCGAGTTTCTGGTCCACATCCACCGAACCCAGTCACAAGTTTTGGACATTTTGGGTAAGTAAAAGTGATATATCAAAATATTCTGATTCACCTGGAACAAAAAATTCAAATGATAATTGTATTTCTTTAGGTTTGATGATGCCCTTATGAAAGCCATTCGAAAGTCTGAATATACTCAACCGACTCCGATTCAAACTCAAGCAGTACCTGCTTCCCTTTCTGGAAGGGATATTATCGGTATATATTTTTATTTTGTGCGAGTTTCAAATTTGTCTTATCAAATCACAATTATAGGTATTGCAAAAACTGGAAGCGGTAAAACAGCTGCATTTATCTGGCCCCTTCTTGTCCACATCATGGATCAGAAGGAGATAGGTGTGGGCGACGGCCCGATCGGATTGATCTTAGCCCCCACTAGAGAACTTTCCCAACAGGTATTTAAAAACTGAAAAACAAAAACAAAAATGAAATGCTGAAAAGGCAGAGTTTAACTCAAAACGAGATGTTAAGATTTACACAGAAGCTAAGAGGTTTGGGAAAGTTTACAACATCAATGTGGTGTGTGCATACGGAGGAGGGTCAAAATGGGAACAATCAAAAGCCTTAGAAGAAGGTGCCGAAATTGTTGTCGCTACACCTGGAAGGATGATTGATCTGGTCAAGATGAAAGTAACAAATCTGCAAAGGGTCACGTTCTTAGTTTTGGACGAAGCGGACCGTATGTTCGATATGGGCTTTGGTACGATTTTGTTTTAACGCAAATATTTTATATAATTTTTTTTAAATTATTGTTTTATTTATTTATTTTTTAAAGAACCTCAAGTAAGGTCGATCTGCAATCATGTTAGGCCGGATAGACAAACACTGTTGTTTTCGGCGACTTTTAAAAGAAAAGTGGAGAAACTCGCCAGAGATGTGCTTACCGATCCTGTACGAATCGTTCACGGTGATGCTGGTGGGGAAGCAAACGAAGATGTTACCCAACATGTTCTCGTTATGCTCCAATCGAACAAGTTTCCTTGGCTCCTAGCACACCTTGTCGATTTTCAGTCAACAGGATCGATTCTTATTTTTGTAACAAAGAAGGTATGTATTATTGTACTTTAATAAGCATAAAAAAGGTCTCGTAACTATAAAATTGTGTAAAAAATTTTCAGATTAATGCAGAAGAATTGTCAACCCAGCTCAAACTGAAAGAAATTGACACTCTCCTGTTGCACGGTGATATGGATCAAATTGAGAGAAATCGTGTAATAACCGCATTTAAGAAAAAAGATGTTGATATACTTGTCGCGACTGACGTCGCTGGTGAGTCAATTCTCGAATTGCACAGAATAGTTTTAAAGGGTTATATTTTTATTATTCTAGCCCGTGGTTTGGACATTCCACACATACGGACTGTGATAAATTACGACCTCGCTAGAGACATAGACACGCACACCCATAGAATTGGTAGAACTGGAAGAGCAGGGCAAAAGGGCAGCGCTTATTCTTTAGTGACGTCTGGCGACAAAGAATTTGCAGGGCACCTTGTGAGAAATTTGGAAGGAGCCAACCAAGACGTTCCGCAACCGCTTCTCGACCTAGCCCTCCAGGTTTAACACTTTTTTAATTTTGCGTGGTGCTTAGTGACCGTTAGTCAATGATTATTCGGGGATCGTGAAATGCGGTCTGGTGTGACGTAGGTTTTAGAACTCACAGGACACTCTCAACACGACAGACAAGAATGACACATCTACACAGAAAACAAACACTTTGAGCCCTGAAGATGATCTCAAATAAAGATCGAAACGTTGGCACGATAAAGAAAATGCTTTTCTAAAACCTATGTCACACCAGACCGCATCTCACGATCACCGAATAAACTTTTTAAATTATTGAATTGATCGTTTTACAAATTTTTTTATTTTATTTTATTTTTTATTTTTTTTTGTAGAGCTCATGGTTCAGAAAATCAAGGTTTAAGACTGGCAAAGGAAAATCAATGAATGTCGGAGGAGCTGGCTTAGGATTTAGAGAACGACCTGGTTTGGGCTGTGTAGAAGGGCAAACCGTAAGTGGTTGTGGTTATTATGCCAATTTAAAAAAACAACAAAAAAACTAACAAATATATATATATTTTACATAAAGAATTCCCGCCCATCAGTGAGCATTTCTGAAGTTGTGTCTAAAAGTTCAAGGGGGCCAGTTATGGATAGGTTATCCGCTATGAAAGCCGCTTTTAGGGCACAGTATCAAAGTCAGGTAATGTCTTTTGATTTTTTTTTTTTTAAATAAATTCCATAGAAATTTCTTAACTCTTCTTTTGTTATTTAATAAACAGTTTACTGCGTCTGAGGATCATACTTGGGAACAGACTCGAGACAACCCAGAAGGCGCGCCCAAGGCCCCGGCAGTGAAGGGACCTCTGAAGGAAAGAAGAGCTAAGAGAAGCAGATGGGACACACCCACATAGATTAAAATATTTGAAACTAATTTTACAAAATTGGATTTATTATTGTGGTGTACAAGTACACTCCCTTAGTTTTTTACCAATTACCACTCAAAATATTGAGTGCACTAATAAAACTTTTTTTTGGTAACTAATTAAAATACCAAGGATGAATGTACTTTATATTGTGAAATTTGAATTTTCCAGATCAGTTGACATTTTAAGTAATAACTAGTTATATTGCCTAATTTGTATTTATTTTATATTTCATGAATATGTAATTAATGCTTACTTGTGTCAATTCATTTTGTAAATATTTCAATATAGGTTTCTAGACTTTGCAAAAATGGCTGAAAATGTTGTTAAATAAAATTTGAAAAGTATTAAATGATTTTTTTTAATGGTCCACTTGTTCAGTTAATCATTTTTCGAGATAATTATTTCTGTTTTGATTTTCTTTTATTTTGTAAGAATCTTTAAACAGCTATGATTGATTAATTATTTGATCTCTAAATAATGGACGTTCATTTGGTTTCAGGTGAAGTCTGTCTTTATAAGTTTCAGTTTGGCTCTCTCGATAATCATTGCTGACCAGTAGTTTACTTATAGAATATTTTTTCATCTTGCTTGCAATGTCTCTTAAAGCAATCGACAATATAACAAATGAGAATGCTTGTAAAAAACAAATATATACCACTTTTTTCTAAATAGATGTAAATAAATCCAACTCTTATTATAACACTATTCTTTGGGTTGTGCAATTTGTTTTGAGTATTGTCTTTATAAGTGGCTAATTGAGATATTTATGGCTTTGGGTGAAGTCTTTCTTTATTATAAGTGACTAATTTAGTTTCATTCGTCTTTGGGTGATATATGTCCTTACCATATGATACTAATGGAGGTCTTTCTTTCCCCATCTCCGCACTTTGGTAGGGAGACCCTATACCGACAGACCACGCCAAAAAAACTGGGAGAGTGAAACAGATAACACTGATCTTTGGATAAAGTGTATGTCTGTGCATATAAATGAATCAGGGGTTTCATTTTGTCTGTCCTTTTACTTCTCTATTAGAGAACAAGTAACTTACGAATGTTCTATTGGCATTGGGTGAAGTTTATCTGTATAAGAGAATGATGGTGGCTCATTTGGAATTGGGTGAAGTCTATTCTTATCAATGAACAATAGAGGCTCATGTGCCTTGGGTGACATGTAGCCATTGTAAGTTACTTCTGGCTTATTTATCCTTGGGTAAATTCTATCCACTACTGGTGGCTTATTTAGCCTTCGGTGAAGACTATACATATAAGTCACTAAAGTCACTACTGTTGGCTTATTTAGCCTTGGATGAAGTCTATCCTCATACGTCACTACAGATGGCTTACTTACTCTTGGGTGAAGTCTATCTTTATAAATCATTAGTGGTGACATATTTAGCCTTGGGGGAAGTCTATCCTTGTAAGTTACTACGGGTGGCATAGTCTTGGGCGAATTCTATCCTTATAAGTAAATATTGGAGGCTAAACTGGTTTTGGGTGATCTCTGACTGTCTGCTAATAATATTTGGGCATGGATGAAGTCCATCCTTATAATATATATATTACGCAGGGTGGGCGACCAAGACCCGAGGTTAAATGCCTAGGTAGACTCGTACCCCAAACCCTAAAAGGTCCGGGACTTGGTCGGCCCACGTGTATAAACCTCTTGGACCTGTTCACAAACCCCAAGATTTTGGACCATTTTATCTTGGGGAGTGATTTGGCAATGTTCTCTCCTTCAAAAGTTTCAAATTTATCCCTGGCATACCTATCACATTCTGCGAGGTAGTGTCGAGCCGTTTCTTCTTTTATTCACAGAAGCGGCAAAAGGGGTCTGGTAGAATACCCATTATGAAGAGGTGTCTGCTCAAGGGGCAATGGAATACCTATCAGCCCCTCCTTGATTGATTTCCTTCACAAACTCTTTCGATTGCCTATGTCCGGGGGACAGAATCCATTTTTTAAGGAATTGTTTCATGCCCCAGCAATTAATATTCTCTTTCGCTGTGCTTATAGAGTGGGGTAATACCGGTTGTTGCCCGACAAACGCAGTATTTGAGCCTTCTTTGGCCAGGCTGTCCGCCTCTTCATTGCCATAGTGTCCCTTATGAGCTGGTATCCGTATGAGGGTTACTCTATTCTCATACCTGGTAGTAATCCTATTAATAAGTTCAACAGTTTCCTCCACCATCCTAGATGTTGATAGCTCTTTTTGTAATGACTTAAGACTGGCCTGACTGTCGGAAAAAATTCTAATATCTTTTCCCTTAATCTTGTTATCCATGAGTGTTCTGCAGCAAACATTGATGGCACAGCCTCCACCTGAAAGACTGAGGTGTTATTACCAAGAGGGGAGGAAATGCTGATCCCTAATTTAGGTATATGTATTCCAGCACCGCTTCCGTTGTCCTTAATGAGTGAGGCATCGGTGAAGAAGTCTAGGCTACGATGGTCATCATCCGCACTTTAGTTATAATCACAGGGAGTAACTACCTGAAAGTGCTTTTTCCCTAAAGGTGTTTAAACCTTTTTATCGCTAATGCTTAATAATTGGTTGTTGACCTTACTCAATAATTGTAGAATTTTCGAGTGACCTATGTTGTTTCCCTTATGGTTCCAGCTGCCTTCACTAATTAATCTCAGCAGCTCCATCCTTATAAAGAAATGGAGGTTCATTTGGTCTCAGGTGAATTCTGTCCTTATTATAATTGAATAACAAATGTTCTAGCTGTCTTCAGTGGCTGACTTATTCTTGGATGAAGTCTATCCTTATAAGTCACTACTAGTGGCTTATTTGGCCTTGTGTGGAGTCTATCCTTATAAATAACTACAGGTGGCTTACTTACTCTTGGGTAAAATTTATCCTTATAAGTCACTACAGGTGGCTTTCTTATTCTTGGGTGAAGTCTATCCTTATAAGTCCCTACAGATGGCTTACTTATTCTTGGGTGAAGTCTATCTTTATAAGTGATGTGGATGTTCTATTGCCCTTGGGTGAAGCCTATCCTTATAAGTGAACAATGGAGGGTGAGGCCCTCGGTGATGAGTATTATAAGTCACTTCTGGTGGATTATTTAGCTTTGGGTGAAGTCTATCCTCATAAGGGTATAATGGAGTCCCAGGTTTGATGATGACTGAATTTATCATAAGCGACTAATGGATGTGCAATGTTGGGTGAAATCTCTCCTAAAACGGCTTAAAGAAGCTTGGTAGGCTTTGAGTAATGTTTGTCCTTATAAATGACTTACGTAGGTTCAATTGGCCTTTCGTTAAGCTTGTCCTTATAAAATATTTGTGGGGGTTCATTTACTTTTGAATGATGTTTTCATTATTGGAAGTGACTAATGGGGATTTGTTTATCTTATTCAGATTTATTTTGTGTATAGGGTCCATTTTTCTTCGGCCAAAAAACTCCTATGGAATGAAATGCTATTTTAAATATTTTTACCCTTCACCTTTGTATTGGATTAGATTTTATACGTTTCCAAAAATGAAACTACTCACTTTTGTATATTGCTAGTCTATTGTTATTATTATAAAAAAATTATGAATTATCAATTCTTGAATATAATTGAATGTATCAATTACTTCAATCCAAATATGATCTTGTTATATGAACAAAGGGGCAATGAAGGGAAAAATACAACTACTGGACTTATGAACAATTTTATTTATAAACAGATTTTTTTACAATAATCGTGAACAACATAATCAACATGACACTATTTACAAAATTCAGCTAGCGCTCGAACTCGCACACTGATTCAACACAACTTCGATCTGCTGCAGACTCCAAAATATTTTTGCCCATACTACAATAATAATATACGTTACACCACTTACTCTTAAGCAGATACATAAATTCATTAAATGAGCGTGTTTTTTGTTTTGTTCTTGAACACGCGACCAGTTTTTTTATATTGCAGTAGGCCGTTTCAGTAGTTTTGTTTTAAATTTATGTCTAAACGGAATTACAAAATATATTTGAGAAATTAATGTTGATGAAACATTTTATGGCTACTGCAATTCAGTCTTTCATCAATCGAGATTAAAAATTTAAATTTAAACACATTTAAAGCATTTTATGTTAAGTGCAATAAGAATTTGTTTGACTGATTTTATTTATTGACCGGGAAATACAAAATAATCGATTTATTTTACTCTTCTGAACTATACAGACTTTTTGAGTTTATTTCGATCAAGAGACACTTAACACTGTTCAAAAAATCAATATTAATTTTAAGTGTCCAATTTGTTGAGCTTCTTGTGCCAAAATTCACAATAACAACATTCAATATGTACAATCACAAATTATCATTTAATGCCTCATTGAAAATGGAATTGAAAATAGTCTTTAACCTAAATCAGTATCAAGTGTAAGAAATGTTTTAAAAGCTCTCAAAGACTTCGACTTTGGTGTCTTAAACGGTTTTAACATTTACAAATACAAAAGTCCCTGCAAAAACATTCTGACAAGAGCTATTTACAAAATCAGAACACTTTTCTTTCAATATTACATATATTTTCAATCACATGGACATATCCTAGTTTTTAAGATTCATAAACAAGGATATCAACATTTTTGGGTAGTACATTTAACACACCTATAGTATATTATATAGAAAAAAATAAAACAAACTGCGTCCTCCTTTTGGTGAACACATCAGAAGGCCACTTACTGGTTGAGACAGGACTGAATCATAACAAAACTGGTTCCCAAAAAATTGATTTGGTCATTCGCCATTTATGCAGCGGTGTTGGTGAACCAGCTCCGTATGACTTCGGTGACCGGATCTGGAAAGAACCAGATTGTAAAATTCGTACATTTTGAATTGTTTTTCTCTTACCTCATCTCACTTGGAGCGTTGCGAACAGAAGGGCTAATAGGACGACAATTGCGATGCACGCGATGACAGCGATGACGGTCACTGTGACGAACGGCGAATATTCGGGTGGCTTTCCTCGGTGGAACGCTTGCATCGGCTCCTCCTCGACGGACTCCTCCCACGATGGAGGCTCCCATATTCTCCTCTTTCCTGCAGGAGATGAATGTAGTTTTTCTCCTTAAGCACAAATGAACAGATTTTTTGTTTAAATCACCATTTTTATAAAATATTAATTTATTTGTAGCTAATGACATGGTAATGACCCTATGGCAAACAATGCACCCGGAGGGCATATGATAAACCAGCCAAAGATTGGTACTCAATATTAAGGATTAATAAGTGGGGAGGTCTCAGGGACATTGTTGTTTAAGGCGATATGGAGGGTCTTCGGGTGTGCTTGGACACGTTAACAAAAGCAATGTTGAGGTGACATTAAAGAAATGCAATGAGTGCAAGTGCTTGTGTGGAACAAACATATTATAGTTATATTATAAGTGACTAATGGACGTTCATTTGGTTATTGGGAATGTTGAAGGTTCACATATCTTTAGATGTCTGTCCTTATTAAATGCAGGCAATAGAGGTTAAGTTGGTTTTGGGTGATACCTCTCCTCATGGTTGGCTATTACTACCCATACTATCTTTGAGAATGTCCGCTTATAAGTGAGTAATGTGGATTTTTTTCATATCTTTGTGGGTGATGTCTCTTCTTTTAACTCAATATTAGAGAATAGTTTGGTCTTAGGTGAAATATATAGGTACTTGTAAGTGGCAAACAGAGGATCTCATTTGGCTTTGTACGAGGTCTGTCCTTATTAGAAGTGAATATTGGGTGTTCTATTGTTGGGTGAATTATATTCTTACACCATTTATGTTTACTTGCCTAATTGACCAAATTACTTATTTCAATTAATTATTCTTTTTATGTAAAGTATTGGTTGTTATAACAACCAATACTACACCTCTACACATAGAGGTTAAGGTTAGAGCACTAACCAGCTGCTATAGATTAATTAGTGAAGGCAGTTGGAACTATAAGGGAAACAACATAGGTCACTCAAAAATTCTACAATTATTGAGTAAGGTCAACAACCAACTATTAAGTGTTAGAGATAAAAAGGTTAAAACATCTTTAGGGAAAAAGTACTTTCAGGTAGTTACTCCCTGTGAATGTAACTATAGTGCGGATGATGAACATCATAGCCTAGACTGTTTTACCAATGGCTCACTCATTAAAGACAAGGGAAGCGGTGCTGGAATACATATGCCTAAATTAGGGATCAGCATCTCCTCCCCTCTTGGTAATAACACCTCCGTCTTTCAGGCGGAGGTCTGGGCCATCAATGTTTGCTGCAGAACACTCATGGATAACAAGATTAAGGGAAAAGATATTAGAATTTTTTCCGACAGTCAGGCCAGTCTTAAGTCATTACAAAAAGAGCTATCAACATCTAGGCTGGTGGAGGAAACTGTTGAACTTATTAATAGGATTACTACCAGGTATGAGAATAGAGTAACCCTCATATGGATACCAGCTCATAACGGACACTATGGCAATGAAGAGGCGGACAGCCTGGCCAAAGACGGCTCAAATACTGTGTTTGTCGGGCCACAACCGGTATTACCCCACTCTATAAGCACAGCTAAAGAGAATATTAATTGCTGGGGCATGAAACAATTCCTTAAAGAATGGAATCTGTCCCCCAGACATAGGCAATCGAAGAAGTTTGTGAAGGAAATCAAACCAAAAGATTCGAAATGGCTATTCTCTAACTCAAGGAGGGGAATTAGGAGGCTGATAGGTATCCTAATGGGTCATTGCCCCTTGAGAAGACACCTCTTCCTAATGGGTATCCTACCAGATCCCTTTTGACGCTTCTGTGAAATAAAAGAAGAAACGACACGAGCCTACCTTGCAGAATGTGATAGGTATGCCAGGCATAGATTTGAAACTTTTGATTGAGAGGACATTGCCAAATCACTCCCCAAGATAAAATGGTCCAAAATCTTGGGGTTTGTGAACAGGTCCAAGAGGTTTATACACGTGAGCCGACCAAGTCCCGGACCTTTTAGGGATGGGGTACGAGTCTCTACCCAGGCATTTAACCCCTCGGGTCTTGGTCGCCCACCCTTCGTAATATATATATAGGAAGTCTTGGTTGAGATGAAAAAGTCATTGTCACAAGCAGGATTTGAACCCACGTCCTTCGGCTTAATACCCCGCTGCGCTAACCACTTGAGCTATCGTGACTTCGATCCACACTCAACCCACAACCTTTCGAATTTTCCCTCTTTTTGCCATTTTTCTATTCCTGTAGTGACTAGGGAAATCATTTGGTTTTGACTGATGTCTGTACTTATCAACAGTGACTAATGGTGGTTCATTGGTATTTGGGGGATATCTGTCTTTATTATATATGGTTAATGAAGGTTAGCATATATAATAATAAATATCTTTTGGAGATGTCTTTCCTTGTAACTACTGTTGGAGGATAATTTGCCTTAATGGGTTATGTCTCCCATCTTAACTGGTTAATGGAGGTTCCAATATCAGTGGGTGTTGTTTGTCCTAATTTAATGTGAGTAATGGAAGTTCTAGTGGTTTTGGGTGAAGTCTATCGTTATAAGTGATTGACTATAAGTGCTTACTGAATCAATTGGCTTAGAGCAAAATCTATAAGTGACTAACGCCGGAAAATTTGACTTTGAGTGATGTCTTTCCTTCTCATAGGCGACTAATGGATCCTATATCGTCTTGGGTGTCTACTAAAGTATTATTTGGCTCTGACAATTTCTGTCCTTGTTGTAAGTGACTAATGGAGGCTCATTTGGCCTTTGGTTAAGTTTAGCCTTGTAAGAGATTATTGGTCGTTCAATTGGTGTTGGGTAAAATTTATCCTTGTAGGTGCCTTTAGGAAGATCATTTTGCCTTACAAGCGACTCATGGATGTTCATTTGATTTTTGAAGATGATTGATTTGAAATAGACGACAAAATGGCGGTTCTATCCGTTTAGGCGTATGACGGTATTGTATAGGTTAGTCAGTAATATAAATAATATACAGAATGGGACCAGAATGCTCCCTTGCGGGACGCAGGCTTGTATTGGTCTAACCTCGGAATATTAGTTTCCGTTTGAGGCAATGACCAGTTAAATATAATTTTAGGATAAGCTAATAAGAATTTTGTAGGAATCACACACACAAGCCTGGACCGCATTCTAAAATCAAAAGATGAAATTTTCTATGATAAAGGAATTGATGAGTTTGTAGCTTGATCGTTTCTGATCATTCTCGTCAACCTATGTTGTTTAGGTATGTCAGGTTGTACACCTTGAAGATGGCGAAAAGCCGAACTTGCCTGACAGATCAAAGGAAGGAAGCATGAAGTCCTTAAGAAGAAATTTGATAACATTGATGAGTTGCTTGAAAAAGGCCAAATGTGATAGAAAGAAAAAAGGTCAAGGCTATAATTATTATGTTAATACTTTTTTCTGTAATTATTATGTTAATACTTTTTTTTCTAAACAAAGTTATTTTCAAGTTGTATTATCAAATTCAGTATAGGCTTGTTGGTGGTTTCTCAAGCATAAACGTCAGTCATGTTTATCGGAATGCTACGAACTTACAGACAAAAAGGTAATGGAACAGTACAATAAATTGTTTAACCTAAAAATTTCACACAGTTGAAGAAAACTAGAAGCTTAAAGCGAAAACGGACCGACGATCGCAATAATAAATTGTACAATGATACAAAAAGCCAGAATCGACCCTTAATACCGTCAAAGGGGCACCGGTGAAGATGTCGAAGCTGATAAATATCCCGGCCGGTTTTACTTTCTAAAGAACACTTCATGAAAGAACAGACGGTATTACTGGGAAAACATGCTTTTGTTGAACAGTGTCGTTGAGACTCATTTTCTGGCCCGCTGAAATCGTATCACTAATATTGGCTGGTTACTCAAACGATGAAATTGTAGTTTCCGATCCATTTGTAACAGATCCGGCGAGAAGCTGAAATACATATAGAAGGCAAAAAAAGCGACGATAATCAGTTCATGATGCAGACCAAGAATTCCCGGATTCTAAGAAAAATCTCCAATACATTCTCTTCCTGGTTATGTTAATCTAAGAGTATGTAAGGTATTGGTTGAAATGAAAAAGCTTGTGTCACGAGCGGGATTCGAACCCACGACCTTCGGCTAAATACACCGCTGCCCTAACCACTTGAGCTATCGTGACTTCGATCCATTCGGACTCCAACTCCCCATTTCTACCTACCTTTCGAATTTTCCCCCCTTTTTGACATTTAATCAAATATCGTGTAATCACCCCCTCCCCCCAATGAGATGGGCGTAATTTACACAATATTTATAAATCCCCTGACGATGATCTCAATAAAGATCGAAATGTTGGCACGATAAAGAAAATGTTTTTGTAAACATACGTCACACCAGACCGCATCTCACATCTCTAAATAATCTTCATGAATAACTTGTATACCTTCTGTATGGATGCAGTTGACACATCCGGTGCCCTCGCTGGTGACGGACTTGAGACACTGGCCGCCGTCCAGTATCATGTTGCGCTTGCAAGCCGTGCAAGAAATGTTCGTGGGGCCGGAACAAGTGAGGCAGTTATTGTGGCAAGAATAGCAGAGGCCCGACGGCTCGTCGAGGTACCTATCCGAAGCGCAAGTAGTGCAGGAATACGCACCGCCACCTTGTCGGTCGAAAATAAATTATTTCATCATCTAAAACTTATGTAAAAAGAACCTTCTTACCGTTGCAAGTGGAACAGAATTGATGACAGTTAGCACAGCCGGATACGGTGGAATACATGTTTCTCGGACAGTGCAGCCGACACTGTCCTCTCGCTAATGTTCTTCCCGGGGCGCAAGTAACGCACTCGTCTTTCCTGCTGCCGTAGCAGGTCGTGCAGCCGGGCCAACACCTCTTGCATACTCTGTCGACTTGGTACCAGCCAGGACTGCAAACGGAGACGCAAGATGTGTTCTGCATCAAGAGTCCACCGGGACAGTGAGTGCAAGCTCCTCCGACGCATCGGACGTCTTTATGTTTCACTATACAGTCGCTTTGTTTGCTTCCATGACACCACTCGCAGGACGGGTGGCAGGAAACACACCTGTTTCAAAACGTTTAAAATTCTCCAGGCTAAAAAGTAAAAAACAAATTAAAATACCTTAAGTGATGATTTAAATATGTCTTCGGCGGGCAAGAAGCGTGACAAGAGTTGTTGTAGAGATAAAGATGTGATTCACATGAAGAACAGAGGTTCGGCCCGTCTTCGCAGCTGGCGCAAGTTTCATGACAACTGACGCACCTTCTCGTCTCTTCTTCTTGAAAGTAGGTATGTGGGCAGGATTGGATACAAAGGGCCAAATCTGTTATGTAGTAAAGGTTTCTTGCACATGTGAGGCAGCTGTGATAGCCAGGTCCGGTACAAGTTCGACAGTCTCTGTGACATTTAATGCACAGCCCATCTGAAGCGAAATAGTCCTCGTCTGGGCATTTCTGTACGCAGCTCCTGCATTAAAATTCGAGACATATTTGTCAATATAGATAGGTTTCTTTAGCTAGTAAATTGGGGTAATTTTCCGCGGGAAACTTAAGTACTTTGTAGACCTAATTCAGATAAATTTTTTAGATTTTTTATTTGTATACAGTACATATATCTCACAAATCTTCTGATTTTTACACGGTCTTATCAAGGGCACTACCGTCAGCACTGTCCTATGCTGGTACCTTCGTTGCTGAGAGATTAGGGGGCGTGCAGGTCTCTAGTTTAAGGCGGTATGGAGGATTATGGCGATGAGAGATGTAGAAACGGCTTGTACGGAAGGGTTAGGGTAAGAGGAAAAGTTAGTGGAATTTCGGGAAGCGGGGAATGGATGTTGATGTTGTAAAATGTTGATCAAAGGGAACCCCTCTTTTTTTTTACAGGGGTTTACAACAGCAGAGGTCCGGAAGTGGGAGTTTTTGAGAAAAAATGTAAGTATGTTGGGTTTGAACTCGGCACCTTGTCCATACAGTGATGGGCGCCTTAACTGTTGCGGCTACCGACACCCATTGAAGGAAGGGAGTATTGAGGTCATTTTGGACGGTAAGTTTAAAGACGTAGCAGAGAGCTTGGGTAATTTATTCCAGGACTTTTGATTGGTGTGCTTAGATGGAAAGCTTGAAAGCATAGGTAAATTCAGGTTTAAACCACCAAATATAGAAGGGTGCTAATAGAGCAGTAACAATGGCATCTAATGATGAATATGCGCTAAGTAGTACAGTAAGTAGCCAGGTACCGGCGACAACGCCTGTTAACTCCCAACCAATGGAGACAATAGAACCAAAAGCAGTAGCAACACCCTTTCTCCCCTAAAATGAAAGATAATGGGATAAATATTGCCTAGACAGATGGCAATTGCAATAATTCCAAGGTAAAAGGGTGGAATATCTAAATAATAGGATAGCCATACTCGGATCATTCCTTTTAGAATGTCGCTAATGAGCACGGCTAAAGCAGCCGCTTTGCCACCAATGCTCAACACGTTGTTCCAGGATTCTCAGAACCATGGAATCTAGGATCAGGTAGACCAGCTAGACGACAGATCAAGACTGCACTGGAGATTGAACTACAAAGATAACCATATTGGACGTTGGGTGGCTTTGTGGTACCCAACAGTTCTATTTCGTAAGTCCAAATAGGACAAATGTTGTTTTATAATGTGTTAGTTTGTCATGTCTGATTTTGGTCAGCCTTCTGTTCTGTTATAGTGTGTGGATTCCATGTCAGTCTGCTGCCCAGGTCTTAAGTATCTGACTTACGTGGATGTCAGTGATTCCTTGCTGTTGGTAATAGGCTAGAGATTTTTTTAAACGTAAACGTGATTTCGGTGCACTCGTTCTCGTTAAATTTCATCTTCCACTTTTTGCTGCTCGAGCTGTTCCCGAATATTAGCTGTGGCTATGGGATTCGGGTGTGTACATAATATGCAGTAACGTCTGCATATCGTGTGTTGGAATGGATTAGCAGGTCAGCAGGATAAATTGTGTTAAGATGGTGTCACGAGGCGCTAGGGGTCGCCTACGGACACGTTTAGGAGGGACAAATGCCCCCTTCCATCACAGAAGGCAGGTCAATCAAATTTCGGGCTAATAAGCACTCGGCTCCTGATCTCTGCAGCGGACTGATCCTAGCTTCTCTAACTGGTTAAACCGTAAGTGCTTTTTTGTCTCCACCGATTATCAATTATCAATTATTAATTGCCACAAGAAAGTTTGAGGCCTATTTACTTTGTTTGTATAGATTTTACCATTGAGTTAATAAACTTATTTTTGGTCAAGAAGGTTTTGTTTTACGTTTGCTTTTCTCTTTTCTGTGGCAGGGGATCTTTCCACGTTCAAGCTACTAGGTGTTAGCTTTGCCGTGGAATACGCTCTTCTACCAAGTGTCAGTTTTGCTCTATCCTGCGACGGACTTCGGTTACCTAAACTTACCTTAAGTCCGGAAAATGGCTCGCAGTTTCCAAAGCCCACGTACAGCGAAATCAGCAGAGTGCGCTGTGATGAAAGCGTGGAGGAATTAAAATAAAGAAGCAAAAGTAAAACAAAACCTTCTTGACCAAAAATAAATTTATTAACTCAATGGTAAAATATATACAAACTAAAAGTAAATAGGCCTCAAACTTTCTTGTGGCAATTAATAATTGATAATTGATAATCGGTGGAGACAAAAAAGCACTTACGGTTTAACCAGTTAGAGAAGCTAGGATCAGTCCGCTGCAGAGATCAGGAGCCGAGTGCTTATTAGCCAGAAATTTAATTGACCTACCTTCTGTGATGGAAGGGGGCATTTGTCCCTCCTAAACGTGTCCGTAGGCGACCCCTAGCTCCTCGTGACAATGGGATGTAAGGATGCTCCCCTGTGCAACGCCGACCAGGGTCGGTTTTATCTTTGAGAACACACTCTCGAGGAGCGATCGGTTGGGTAGGCTTTTAAGCTTGGGTAATAAGTAATGGCCAAGAACTGCTTTAGTTAAAGTTCTCGGATGTCAGACTCTGTCAAACGCCTGGGCGATGTTTATGGCCCCCTTAAGTTGTGCTCTTTCTTCTCTAATGCGGACTGTATGGCATTTACGACGAAAAAGCGACGATAATCAGTTCATGATGGTCGAAAACGACCTAACTACAGACCAAGAATCCCTGGATTCCAAGAAAAATCTCCAATACTTTCTCTCCCTGGTTATGTTAATCTAAGAGTAAGGTATTGGTTGAAATGAAAAAGCTAGTGTCACGAGCGGGATTCGAACCCACGACCTTCGGTTCAATACGCCGCTACTCTATCACTTGAGCTATCGTGACTTCGATCCACTCGGACACGAACTCCCCATCTCTACCTACCTTTCGAATTTTCCCTCCTTTTTGCCATTTTTCAAATATCGTGTAATCACCCCCCAATGAGATGGGCGTAATTTAAACAATGTTTATAAATCCCAGGCCCTGAAGATGATCTCAATAAAGATCGAAACGTTGGCACGATAAAGAAAATGTTTTTCTAAAACCTACGTCACACCAGACCGCATCTCACGATCTCCGAATAATCATTTTTCAATCTATATTCTATTAAAAAACCAGGGGCTCTGCTAGGATACAAACCCAGCCAGACGACCTAACCACTCGGCCATCCTTGTCTTCTTAAGTAATTAGGATTCTCTGGGAGTGAAAAGAGTTTTTTTTTCGAAAATAAAATATTATAATGTATTATTGGGGCTTTTCGGCTGGCCTAACAAATGCGTAGACGATGGGCTTAAAATGGGACAATATACATTTAACATTCTGATTTTTGAGAAAACATCTCCATGTTAGGTTGACCGCAACTTTCACAATTGACAACTCTAATAATATTATTATTACTTTGTTTAAATGTTTAAAATACAATTGTGGTGTAAAAATAACACCTCTATTCACGACCTCTATATTTTTTCCTTTCAAATATCACTTGTCATTTTTTTTACCTCTCCTCTCATTCCTTAATAACATGACTGTTTATTTTTAGACATTTTTTGCTATTGAAATGTTCGATTAAAAGGAACGGTTTGTATTATTGAAGAGATACAAATCGCAGTAAAAAATATTTTTCTTCGTAAAAGATATTACAAACATTATCTCTGGATCTGTATAACTCGGAGGTAGATGGAATAAACAAAGAAAGTTATTTTCCCTGTACATAATAATTTTTTGACTAGGCTTTAAGGGAGCATATAAAATTCTTATAGCTTTCTTACTCGTCTTTCGGTATTCCCAAGACTTCTGTGCCATATTTGGAGAAAAGACGCAATCCTCTGTGGCGTTATTGAAACAAAACAAATGTCTCTTTTCTTTCAATAAATTTCCCTCGGGGCTCCACCGTGAACGGTTGGCATTGTTGTAAGAGCGGAAATATTGTTTATTACAGACCCGAGGTAATTCGGTACAAAATCCCTTACTTTCACTTTGCATTATGTACGACCGAGCGATTTACCTGTTTAATTTGTAATTCGCACAGGAAATACATTGAGTGTCCTCAGGGCCGTAGCAGCCTTTGCCGTCGCACTGGCTGTGGCAGTTGTAAACCACTTCGCCCGTCTCTTCCAAATTGTTGTTCTCTTCGTAGACCGAATCGGAATCCGCCTTGTCCTGTCAAAACAAAAATAATTATTCATCCATCCATGAGAAAAGAATATTTAAAAGGGGGGGGGGCGCAAACGCAGACATAGAGATAAGAGATTTGACTGTACTCGCCTTGAAGAAAGAAGTCTCTGTCACCCTTTCGTCGAATTTCCTAAAAAGCTGCAACGATGGAGGCCTCAGATTTACGGGTTTGGTGTCCGTCCCGTACAAGATTAACTGCCACCTGTTGAAAATCCCTGAAAGGAAAATAATCCTTAATCCTTTTAACTACTGGACTTTTGTAAATGCTAAATGTATAGTGTAGTATGCTATACTCAGAAAACTTTTTCAATTCTTTTTACCTCTATTATGATCTAAAAAGAGAAATAAAAAAAATCTCTAAATCTCTTACAGTATAGTATTACAAGTGCATTTTCAATCAGTTTGTAATGTAGGACAAAAAACATAAAATGAGATTTCTTATGGACTTTAATTACATTTCAATTCAAACACACACTTTCAATTTCATTTTGAAACTAATTACCAAAACAGACAGTAAACGGTTCAACGAGAGAGACTCTGAATGTTGTTTGATTTGATTAATGATTAATTTCCGAAGAACGCAACACTATTTCAAAAAATAAACTATTGTTCCCTCGGGATAAAAGCCGAATGGAAAAATTCATAATCCAAGAAGGGAAATAATTTTGAAAACGTTTCAAACCTACTTCAGCCACTCGGGTTTTAAAATTTGACGTGGAGTTGAAAAATTCAAAAAAGTTAAAAGGTCAGACTTTATTTTTATTACATTCTCTTTCTATATTCGGGTTATTTTTAAAAAATTAAATGCCTTCTCTTAGAGGAATGAAAATTCCCTCGGGTTTAACGGCTTTTTTTCATCAGTGCACCAACTAATATAGGTAAAATATATACAAGATATAAAAAATATTCTCTATAAAAATTTAAAAGGTTTAGTTTTCCCTTTGAAGGTTAAAAATGGAATTTTCTTAAAATAATAAGATTTATTTATATATTAATTATAATTGCAATATCATAGTGAATATAGCTATTTTTCTCTTATTTCTTTATCATTTGAGAGATGTTGATAAAAAGTCTTTAAATCTATTACTTTTTAGGTCTGACTCTGTAAGAGAGATGAACGATTGAAGTAATCAACTAGCTTACTGTGAAACATTTGGAATTAAGATTTAAAAACTTCTTTAAAAAAATATTGTTAAAGTTTTTAAAGTTTTGAAGGATTTGAATTGGTGATGATGGAAGTAATTAAACTAAAATGTTCACATCAAGTTAAGATGAACTCTTCATAAAACCACAGAGTTCAAGTCCGTTAATATATATGAATCTGATGATAGTCTATGAAAGATATAACGCCAATTCACTTTGTTTTCTTCCAATCAAAAATGACAAAATTTTTTTCAAAAGAAAGGGAAGGTTTTAATACAGTATTAGAAATGTTTGAATTCGGTTGAGGTTTGGCAGTACTGGCAAGTTTAATCCGTAAGTATAGATGGGTCTTGTGATTGTTGTGGTAAGTTTATGCTCTAATAATTTTTTTAAATATAGTTTGTGTAAAAGTGTGTGGGTCGAACTTGTTATCGACTTAGAAACGAGGATTTTATGGTCAAGACATTCAGACATTCATTGGAGGTGACGGGAAGAATTTTGAACTGAAATGTTCAGGTTTAGGTCATTTATTGGAAGAACCACAGAGTTCAGATCAAATTAAAATAATGATGGTCATCATCCCAAAGTGTAACGTCAGTTTACCTTGTTTTCAGTAGTATTTTGCCTTGTTTCAGCTATGGTGGAGAGTTTAAGACGTTTTTGCGCAGAAGGAGAGAAAGCGGTGAAGAGATTGAACTGAACACCAAGTTTGTTAGAACCTTAGGAATCGGGATATGACAAATTCTTTCCATGTATGCTGTGTGCATGTATAAATGTGCTGTTGATGATAGGAAGTATAGTACTTTGGGCTGAAATGTTTAGATCAAATTTAGGTCAGGTCTTGGTTGAAGCCCAGAGGGTCTAATGATCCCAAAGCTCAAAGTCAATTTATTTTGGTTTTTAGTAGCCTTTTGCTATTGTAATTTTAGCTTTTGTGGCCAGTTTTAGGATGTTTGTGAAGAGACAGAAAGAGGTGAAGGAGTAAACCGAACACCAAGTGGCTGTAGAACTTTTGGATTAGGTATGATAGGTCTTTTTACAATGTTTGGCTTAGGTTTAAGTCAGTTCTTGGAAGAACCGCAGAGTTCAATTACGTAATTCAAGAAGATTGATGATCCCAGGTCGAACAATTTTTTTGTTTTCTTAATTGTCTTTTACCCAGTCGTTTAAGTTTTCGTGAATAGAGCATTTCCGTGGAAAATGAGGAGAGCTAAAGGATTGGAAATTAAAGCTATCTTGTTGTGAAAATTTTGGTTCTTCTTTTAAAAAGGAATATCAATGTTTTTCATGCAGTATGATAGGAAGGTCAGTGTCACAGAGTTCAAACCCGTAAGTCCATATGGTGGAGGTGGAGGTACGAACTTAAGTAGATAAAAAAAATAAATACCAGGTTTTTTGTTTTCTTAATTGTCTTTTGCCCATTTTCGTTTAGGTTTTCGTCGATGGAGCATTTCAGTGGAAAAAGAGGAGAGCTAAAGTATTGGAAATTAAAGCTATCTTGTTGTGAAAATTTTGGTTCTTCTTTTAAAAAGGAATATCAATGTTTTTCATGCAGTATGATAGGAAGGTCAGTGCCACAGAGTTCAAGCCCGCAAGTCCTGATGGTGGAGGTGGAGGCACGAACTTACGTAGATAAGTAACAAAAATTAATACTAATTTTTTATTTTTTAAATTAAGTTAAAATTAATTTTTTATTTTCC
This sequence comes from Cimex lectularius, assembly GCF_000648675.2. Taxonomy (NCBI): domain Eukaryota; kingdom Metazoa; phylum Arthropoda; class Insecta; order Hemiptera; family Cimicidae; genus Cimex; species Cimex lectularius. Next base: position 2,516,966 of record NW_019392683.1, read on the forward strand.
ACATCCTACCATCAAATTCTTGGTCCCTTCTTCCATCATTGAAGACTGCCAGTTTCCAGGTGCCCCTTGGGTCCTCGCCCCAGAAATGGACGGACATGAACGGCCAGTCGTCCAGGGCGTCGAACACGTTATCCTTAGGCCTGCTTTTCAACAGGATGCTCGGAGTACCCGAGGGCGAGGTGAGAACGATTTTCAAGCTGCCTCGAGGCTTCACGCGAAGTTTTATCTTGCACTGGACGTGTTCTAAGTAGCGGACTTCGCTATCTGAGCCCTCGCAGCCGCTCTCGTTCCTATACAGGAACAACTCGTTCATTTTCAACCTGTCTATAATCCTGAAATTTAAAGGAATGCCGGTTTATACTCTGATATTTGAACTACCTGAATAATTAATCAATACTTCTAATTAGGTTGTAATAACGATTTTATTATATTGTTAAATATAGGCTTATATAAAGGTCATAACTTCAATGATTTTTTGCATTAATCAAGTAAATAGGGATTATATTTTTGTAAAACGTTTAGTTGTTGTTTAGTTGTTTAGTTCTAACAAACGTTAAGAACTAAATTAATGATTATCACTGTTAATGTCAGATTCTTCAGACAAAAAAACAGATATTATTTAAGTTTTTAATAACTTAGACTAATGTATTTTAAAAAATATATTATACCCAGTGTAAAAAAGGTGAAAATACCCTTACATGCTTGATACTGGATTAAAAAAGGTCAAAAAAGAGTTTAGCTATAATATTCAATCGATAATCCTTTTTTCCTTGCTAAAAGTTAAGAGTCACACCAAAAGAGGATTTGTGGTTTGAACTACTTTTAGTGGAACTATCCGGACAACCGGAAAATTACCTGTCTACCGTCATGATGGGTGTCTTGCAGATGTGCTGTGTCGGGACTGTCGTCCACTGCTCAGCCAGGTTTACCATGGCACCCCCGTCCATCAGACCGAATCCGAATTTGTGACTAACTGTAAATATAATATAGTAAGTATTTGGCTTGCTTTATTACAAGAGTAGGAATCATTGTGACACCAATTTGACGTTTTCAAGACTGCTTTCAAAGTGTGATGTTTAGTGACCGTGTTAATGATAATTTGGAGATCGTCAGATGCGGTCTGGTGTGACGTAGGTTTTAGAAAAATATTTTTTTTTTATCGTGCCAACGTTTCGACCTTTATTGATATCATCTTCAGGGCCTGGGATTTACAAACATTGTTTACATTTAACAAATACATTTAGGATGTGGAAAAGTGAATTTATACAATGCAAAATATATTTTTATATTCAATCAAAGTATTTCTACTCACTCAAAGTGTTTGTCTTCTGAGTAATTGTACCATTCTTGCGTGTCGTGTTGAGAGTGGCTGTGTTATGTTTATATATATAGGATTTTGAAGGGGTGGAGAAGGAGGAAGTCGGGATAGAAAAGCATTTTTATTTGAGGAGTCGGCTTCTTTGAGGTGAAAGGAAAAAATGGGTAATTGTTCGGCCTGATTATCCTTTCAGGATTGTATAGACGGGGATTATTAGGGAAAGAACAGACAAATTATCGAAGAATTAGACTATGTAGAAATATGATGATTGTTTTATATGTTATATTATATGTTTTGTGTGATGTGATGCTGTATATGTATGTTATCGATATAGTATAGTATAAATTTATTTTTTTCACATCCTACATGTATTTGTAAAATTTAAACAATGTTTATAAATCCCAGTCCTTGAAGAAGATCTTAAAAAAGATTGAAACGTTGGCACGATAAAGAAAATGTTTTTTTAAAACCTACGTCAAACCAGACCGCATCTGACGATCTCCAAATTATCACTGCTTTCAACGGTATTGTAAATAAAAATAGACTCATAACTAAATTTAAATAACGTTAAGAAATATTTCAGTATTTTTTTTATAAAATTTTTAAAATCAAGACTGAATTTTATGATGTAAAGACATCGTTTCATTAGAAGTCTTTCTGATACCTCTTTAAATTTACATCTAACGAATCAATAAAAGGAAGGAGAAATGAATAACAAACTGTTTAAAACAGGGCTTAGAAATGAATTGCAATGCAAACTCGCTGTTTAGGCTATCTTGATTAGCCTAGAAGTGAATTTCACCCACAAACAATAATAAAAACATTCAAATTACTTTAATAAGTCTATTTACTCTGCACGCACGTTTATTAAAACATTGAATGCAAAAATTTCATGCAATTTCTTTTGCTATGTTATAATACAACTATATTAAAAAAAAATCCTATTACATTAATTTGTCCAGAGTACTGTATAATGTGTGAGAAAATGAATCATATTGAAAACCAAAATAAAAGGTCAGTCTTACTTGAAAATAGAGTATAATGAATTCCTGTACAAGATTTAACAAAAAAATTATAGTTTTATTGAGTCGAAAGTAAAGTTGTAAATTTCAAAAGGCTAGTCCCGGTTTAAGAGAAGATTATTCAGAATCAAGAATCTGGGAGGGTTGAAGTCACAAAGGGATTATACGAGAGCTTACGGGATTAAGGTTTACTCGCAAATAAATTTCAGGATAAAGATTTAATGAATAATACTTGTAAATTATGAAGTAGTTGATTAAAATGTTTTTCCTTTCTTATTCGGTACAATTTGTTTTGCATTAGAAAGCCTTCATTCACTCTTTTAGACATTACAAAATATTTCAATGTTGCAAATCTGTGTGCGGAACTTTCACTTATTATATTCAAAGGCTTATCTCGTACTGTAACGAAGAAACTACAATATATATATGAACTTATTTTTTTACTAATTGTTAAAAGAACTTGTCATGCTGCTACTTTTATTAGATATTTGCTTTACACTGAATACCGTTTTAATTTATCGTTGTGTAATTTTATTTTGCGTTGCCCACTTAGTTTAGTAGGTTCATGGTAATGGCTACAGTAAGTATCGTAGGAGATGAAATCATATGAATAGGTACAAAATAATTGGAAATTGTCGGTAGGTTCAACACACAATTCATTAATGGCAGATAAAAACCTGCTTCTAATCACGGCGAGAATGGTATGCTAAACCATCTTGACTAGAGGGTCTTGCAAAACTAATGAACTAAGCGCCGTGCAAATCTGACGTTCAAGAAATATCAACTAATACCTTGGATTTTCTATTTTAATAATACATTTTTTGAAACTAGAGTGACGAAGTAAAAAGGCACGATAGAGAAAGGTAGAGAGATAATTAAATGGATATATAAAGATGATAGGTAAATATATAAGAAAAAAGAGAATGAGAAAGAAAGTAGTAAAAGATATTAAAAGTGAATGAGGAGAAAAGAGAGAGAAAGAAAGAGAGAGAGAGAGAGAGAGAGAGAGAGAGAGAGAGAGAGAGAGAGAGGGAGAGAGAAAGTAAGAGATAGTAAAAGGCATTGAGAAGAAAAAAGGGAAAGAGTGAGAGCAAAAGAGATGTATAGATAAAACATCTTTTTTTTTTTTTGTACAATGTGGCATTATTTGCATTAGAACCAAAGACATGCAATACTACTTGGTGTGCGTTAGGGTGTTATTTATGTATTATAGTTATTGAGTACTAATCCGTAGGGCTACAGTACGCACTTAAATATCAAGTTTAATTACTCCTCTATATTATTTGCGTTAGAAATATGTTTAGCCTTATTTGTCATAACAAAATTTTCAATTGAAAGTATCTAAAAACGCTTGTTTTTTTTTTTTTCAAAACCTGTTTAAACAAACGTTACCTTTCCTTCGGGCTCCGTTTACCGTCCACCCGGGCTCTTTCAGCAGAGGCTTCGGGTTGGCCGAGAGGACGAGGATGTGCTGCATGTCCCTCCAGGTGAGGTTGGGGTTCGCCTCGAGAGCAAGGGCACACATCCCAGCCGCTAACGGTGCCGAAGCCGAGGTTCCTGGAAAACGACAATTTTTCAACCGGATGCCTAAAATCTGGCCTTACCCGGAGGAAGAGTGTACCAGTGTGATCCATCGTGCAGAGGTGTTCCTGCCTCAGCTTCGGGTCCATATCGACTGTCGCTACACTCTTGTCCCTTCCGAGTGTACCGGAGCTGAAGGTCGAAGCAAGGGTGGAAGAACATTCTTCCAAATACCAAGGTTTCAATCTGAAATTACACTTTAATTAACATACAGATAAAGGCGCAATTTGTTCAAAGATATTTACTTTTATTTTCTTACCACTGATAAATTTCAGATAAAAACTAAAACATTGTTTTGCTGAAATAAATGTTAAATGTTCACTCGTAAATGAACAAAAAAATCCTAAAAGGTGGAATATTATCCCGAGAAAAGTAGATAAATACACGTCAGTATATGAAATCAATTTTGTTTTGTCGTAGCATTATTGAATCTATCTGAATTATTAAAGCATATCTTTAATCTTTAATACAAAAATGATATTTTCCTTTAAACGACGGTAGCAATTTGAAAATAATGAAAAAAGAACTAAATTACTAGTTTATCTTGGCAATTTTTTTCTTTTTTGGCTATTTCGTTTTTGTTGAAACTTTTTTGAATAATTGGTGTTAAAATTTCTAGATTGTGTGTATAAATAAATATTGGTTTTTCAAATTTATGGAAGCTAAGAGGATCTCCTCAGAAAAAGGTAAATATAAGAAAAGAAAACAATTTATTTGTATCTACCACTGTACATGCATTACATACAACCAGCAGATTGGGTAATTTATGTTTGTGGCATTACGGTCGTTATAGGGAAAGCTACCCATTGGCAGTTCTGGATTAATAAAATGATGTTAAGCATTTAGGAGGTCTGTTATCCATATTCTTGTCAAACTTTACTGGTAATTGAAGGGAATGGAGTAATCGTATTTCTGTGTTAATATGATTCTTTATCGAACCACATCTCCCTTTTTTGTGCCTTACATAAAGATTTAGCTTTACCTGCCGCTTCCTTAATCAGGTCCGCAAATCTTTCTATTAACAAGTCTAAATCATTCATCCTAAATCCACCCAATTTTACATATTTTTAAAAAGTGATTTTGTAATTTGCTTTTTGTTGTTTATTTTTATTTTTTACGATGGTTCGCAACAACATCATATCAACTCTCAGGGTGCCAGTGTTTTTGAAAAAGCCTATTTTATGTATGTCGGGTTCGAATGCAGGGCCGCTGGAATCGAACCCGAGACTCTTACCTTACAGTGATGAGCGCCGTGTCATCGCCTAAACCGTTGTGACCACCGACGCCCCTCAAATATGTTATTGTTTATGTAAAAAGGGGCAGAAACAATTAATCTTCAAATTTTGGATTGAAATTTTTTTTATCTTTGAATATTGGAATATTTGGCTGATCCATAAACTTAGCACTCGTACATCCAAATAGGTTTGAGTAGATATGTGTATCTCGAAGATTTTGATTTTAATGGTAATTTTGATTGTGGGTGGTGTAAGCAATAAATCATTTTAATCGTGTGTGTGGATTCAAGTTTGGCATTATCAAATGTAAGCCTTAAATAGTTTACTTTCTTGGATTGGGGAACCGGTTCATTTATATGCTAGGACAAGACTCACGACGGGGTTTAAAGGTGATGTATTGTGATTTGGAAGGGTTAAACTTTATTTTACAAAGATTGCTCCATTTTTCAATTGTTGAGATGTGGTTTTGTAACATAAGTGAAGCTTGTATAGAAGAGGGATGACTTGTCGGTAAATATAAAATAAAATATGTCATGGGTGTTTTATATTTATTGAAATCTCAACAAACTTCTTGGAAATGATAAAAAATCGATTTTATGGTTACAATCGACTGGCCCAATTTAAAACATGTGAATGAATTCAGTATTGTTTACCCTGCTTGCGTCGCACTGGAAATCGATAGCGTGTAAATACTGTTTGTATAGCCGTCGCAATTGCATGAATCTTCGTGCATGCCGCCGTTTCCGCTCGCCCAAACGAATATGGATCCTTTGCCTCCTCGTCCCTGAAAGCAGAATATTAATTAAAGTCAACTGACAACCTGTTTTTTTCACCATTGGGCAGTCTTACGGCCGTTGATAATTTGCCACTTTCAATCACGCTTTTTCCTTTCATTTCCGTTACTTTATCGGAACGTTTTTTAATTTCACATACAATTTCCTTGTGTAAACATGTTTTTTGTCGTATCCACCCGGTCGATCGGGGAAAAAAGCTTCAATAACATTTCAAAAGACGACTTGAAAGCTTCGCGAATGGAATGGATATTCATCAATGCTTGGACAACGAGGAAAATTACTTTTGAAAGCTTTTATAAAATATGTTTTTTCATAACCACGATAAAACAAATATACAAACAAAAAAATTTATACAGGGTCTTCTTAAATGGCGCGTTTGCATTTCTTTTGAACAAATGACGCTATAAAAAAAAATTAATATTTTTAGTCTAGTTTCAAATGTTTCCCTTTTTTTGGAGAAAAATTATATAGGGTACCTTAGGCACAGTTCAACTTCAAAATTTCAAATACGACCGTATACACCTTGACACACCATTTTAAAGGATTTGTACGCTGAAAACGTTTTAAATTGATTTTAAATTGGTCCAAAATTGACAAACTAATGGCAAAAAGTTGAAAATTTGGCATTTCGTTGTTAATTCCAAGAATTTGCTTCTTCACTAAAGAACTTCACTAAAGATTAATTGCCTTTATTGTTTACATTGGTCATTGTTTGACAAACTCGCATTATGTGACCAAATCGTTATTCCTGGAAGTAAATAAATTTTACAACAGTGCCTATTCGGTATATTCAGTATTTCGTTCAAAATGAACCAAAGAGCACATTTTTTCGATCAACAGCGAGTTGGTATGTATGACTGCTTTATTGATAGTGGTGGTATTGCGCGTCGTGCAGTCGAGTTGTACTCCAAGAAATGTCCTGATCACTCCAGATTAAACCACAAAACGTTTATTCGTGTTCTGAGGAGTTAGTCCATTTATGAGAGTTATATCACCATGAAACCGACAGCGTAATTTCGACGAAGAGCTGAATGTTTTATTGTAAGATCACGAAAATCCAAATCCCTCTCTCCAAAATTTTGGAAGGGTTATAGGTTTTTCAAAAAATAAAATTAGAGATGTCTCCAGACTTACAATTTTGAACCGTATCCGTCTCATCTTGTCCAGGGACTTCCGGATTATAAGCATGACAGGTGTCTAACTTTCCTTGTTCAAATGTCTATTTGGGAGGCTGAAGAAAACGTTCTCCCATACATCCTTTGGACTGATGAATCCATGTTCCTGCTAATGGCATACTAAACCGTTGGAATTTTCGAACGTGGGCAGAGGAATATCCGAGAATTTCTCTTGTCATCATCAGATGGTTCACAGTATCAACGTATGGTGGGCTTCTCGGAATTAATTGGGCCTTATTTCTGCGAAAATAATTTAAATGGTTATCAGTTTCTCAATTTTTGGTGGAGGTTGTACGAACATTATTAGATGATGTTGCTCTGTAACAACGACAAAGAATGTTTTTCCAGCTTGATGGATGCACCAATTCTTTGCAAGTGAGACGTTATCATCACTTCCGGGATGGGTGGATAGGTCCTCACGGACCGATTTGTTGGCCTCTTCGGTCACCCGATCTAACTCCACTCGACTATTTTCTGTGAGAGGCCATTTAAAAAACAGTGTCTACACTAAACGTAATCTACCAACCTCAGTTGTAGAACTGCGGCAAAGGATAGAAAATGCTTGTCAATTCATCTCCCCTGACTCTCGTTCTGTGCACCGGTGAAGAGTGGTTAAAATGAGCAAATCTTTTCATCTTTACACAAGCCAGGCAAGTAGAACATGAAATGGTTTTAATAAATAGCAAACGAAATGACTGTTTTTTCTCAAACTTTTTGCCATAACTTTGTCATTTTTTGATCAATTTAAAATCCCATTGCATCATTTTTTTGGCGTAAAAAATCCTTTAATATGGTGTGTCAGGATGTATAACGTCAAATTTGAAATTGATATTGAACTGGGCCTTAGGTATCCTTTATAATTTTTCTACAAAAAAAAAAACAATAAAAATTTGAAACTAGATTATAAAATATTTTTGTTTATTACACGTACATTTTTTTATAACGTCATTGGTTCATGAGAAATTCACCCGGCCATCTAAAAAGGTCACCCTGTGTAATCGTTAATTATATTTCTTTATTTTTCAATTTCATAAAATTATTTATTATATCCGTTATATTTCGTGGTCCGATTAGCCAAATAACTTCTTTCAATTAATCTTTATGTAATGTTTGGCTGAAATGAAAAAATGAGTGTCACGAGCGGGATTCGAACCTACGACATTCGGCTCAATACGCCGCTGCTCTAACCACTTGAGCTATCGTGACTTGTGACACTAACTTTTTCATTTCAAACAATACCTTAGATAAAGATTAATTAATTATTTATTATGTTCACTTTTGTTTGAGCCCGACTAATTTTTTCTACGAGGAAATTATTCTGTTATTTTATTTTTTAATTTTCTAATTTTGTTACTTAGGGGTAGATTTAAACATTTTTATAATATATTGTCCACCATCATCGAGCCAGCCACCTCCACGAACAACTACGAGCTCTTTTCTCAAAAACCTTAGGACTACTTTGCATGGTGCGTGGATCTTCTTTTATGTGTCGCCCATGAGACTTTTGTTTGACTTTCGTTTGTTTCAGTCCGACCGTTCAACTTTCAACGCTTCGCGATCCAACTTCCCAACATTGAGCAATACTAGCCCTTGTCTATTTATTTTCAGGTTTTAATCAGCTTCAAGAAATCACAATAGATGAGCTCTGCCCGTTTTAGAAAACAATAGGTGTTAATTTTTTATATTTTTTATGTTTTATGAAAATAGTTATTTCCACTATATATGCACATTTATTTGTTTATGTATTTTGATTTTTGTTTTATTCACTCGTTCACAAAAAATGTAATAAAATTACAGGAGTGTTAATTATTAAGTAACCAAATTTTAATTCTTCATTTTAAAAAAAAATTGAATTTTATTGTTGGCAATAATAGAAAAAAGTTGAACAGATCATTTCTTTTTATAACAATCATGTAATTGAGACAATAAACTTTTATTGCCGATTCTGGAAACTTTTCCGTATGCGCGAGAGGTGAGCCATGAAAAAGAGCTGATTCAGTTCATTGAAAGAGCGGTTTTGATCGGATCGTTAAAAAGAGCGGTTTTGCTCATGTCTAGATATGACAGAATGGATGTTTAATTATCGATGCCTGAATTTAAATGGAATAAAAATCGTAAAATGTACTAAAAAAACCCTAGCATTTTTGATGCAATATGCACCAAAAATCATAAAATACTTAAGTCACACGAATTATCGAACTCTTGAATATATATATATA